>NW_028261394.1:9891688-9991688 GCF_051295495.1 Thamnophis sirtalis
AGCCAAAAAAACCATCCAAATATTACATTCATCTTCCAAAGTTATGCAAATGTTAGGGAATCCTATGGCCTGAGCTACCGCCGGTAAAAAGTAAGAAATATTTAATATGGAAGCCTATTTTCGTAATAGCAATAGCAGTTAGACATATACCACTTCATAGGGCTTTCAGCCCTCTCTAAGCGGTTTACAGAGTCAGCATATCGCCCCCACAATCTGGGTCCTCATTTCACCCACCTCGGAAGGATGGAAGGCTGAGTCAACCTTGAGCCGGTAAGATTAGAACCACTGAACTGCAGATAACAGTCAGCTGAAGTGGCCTGCAATACTGCACCCTAACCACTGCGCCACCTCGGCTCTATAGGGATGTGGTGGCTCAATGGCCGAGACGCTGAGCTTGTCAGTCAGAAAGGTCAGCAGTTCAGCCGTTCGAATCCCTAGTGCCACATAACCGAGCGAGCTCCCATGACTTGTCCCAGCTTCTGCCAACCGAGCAGTTCGAAAGCATGTCAAAAATGCAAGTAGATAAACAGGGACCACCTTTGGTAGGAAGGTATCAGCGTTCCGTGCGCCTTTGGCGTTGAGACATGCCGGCCACATGACCACGGAGATGTCTTCGGACAGCGCTGGCTCCGGCTTTGAAACGGAGATGAGCACCGCCCCCTAGAGTCAGGACCGACTAGCACATATGTTCGAGGGGAACCTTTGACCTTTAAACATTTAAAACAAAACTCAGCAGCACTTTTTTATGTGGCTGTTAATAAAAATAGGATCGCCAACATGATTACCTTTTACCTTAATATCTAGATGCAAAAGATGTGTACATGCTTATTATGCTTGTTCCTATCTCACACACTCTAGTTCTTACATTGGGAGATTAGGAAGCACTCTTGATCTCGAACCTTTGGTTAATACACCCTATTAAATATCAAGATGACTATCGCTGTTTGCTTAGAACACAATTGAGGACACAAAAGCCAGCGGAGAATTTTAATATCTTCCCGGGGAGGTTTTCCGTCTGACATGCAGGCAGAGTGAGGAGGAAGGAAAACCCACGTTTAAAAAGGGAGCTTCCTGACATCTCGGAGAATGGGGAATAATGACCTTGTTAACCGCAAAGGGCCCGGTGTGTCCCAGACACTTGACAACCTTCCAAATATGCTTTTGGCAGCCTTGTCGCTGATGAAATTTACCCCCTGCCTTTATTTCTGGAGGTAATGTGAACGAACAGGCATTGCGTACGGTCAAAAGGCAATCAAAAGCTGTGAATATAAAATCGGATGCTTCTATTCCTACCCCCCCTCCAAAAAATCCTCTAGGCTGCCTATTCATCTATTCAGCCATGGATCAACGGTGGTGTTGCTCTGTGTCTGCAGTCATCCCTGGAGAAAGGACGCAATGCTTTTATGGCGCTGGGAGGAAAGGAGCATTCTTCTTTTGGGGTGGAAATGGGGCAGTGAACATCTTGGTTAGCAGAAAGACGTAGGAGAAAGCCTAGAACAGATTAACAAGAGTGGGGAGGGACCTTGGAGCAGGGGTGGGTTGCAATTACTACTGGTTTGCGCTCGCACAACGCTTCTGCGCATGCGCAAAAGAATCCGGGCGGGTGGGCGGAGCCTCCAGGACCCGATCCGTGGTGAACCAGCAGAAACCCACCTTTGCCGTGGAGGTCTTCTAGTCCAACCCCTGCTTCGGCAGGAAACCCTCTACCATTTCAGACAAATGGCTATCCAACATATTCTTAAAAACTCCCAGTGTTGGGGCATTCACAAGTTCTGGAGGCAAGTTGTTGCACTGATTAATTGTTCTAACCATCAGGAAATTTCTCCTCAGTTCTAAGTTGCTTCTCTTCTTAATTAGTTTCCATCTGTTGCTTCTTGTTCTGCCCTCAGGTGCTTTGGAGAATAGTTTGACTCCCTCCTCTTTGTGGCAACCCCTGAGATATTGGAAGACTGCCATCATGTCTCCCCTAGTCCTTCTTTTCATAAGACTAGACATATTCATGGAGGCCCACATCAGAGTTGTGTTTGACCTCAGAGGGCCAGGGGGTTGGTGTGGGGAATGGCTGTGGTGCCCCCCCCCGAGCATTCTGCAAGCCCCCCCCCCCAAGGCTATTCATGCCTTTAAAAAAAACAGTCCAGTTTTCGTGAAAAACAGGCCATTTGGGGGAGGTTTGCAGAGTCCCCAAAAACTTTTTTTTTCCTTTTGGGAAGCTCTTTAACTGATTGATGAGAATTGATGATCAAGTGCTGTGCCAGCAGAAACAAAGTCTTAGGTGCTGCAGATTGTCAGCGATTTCCTTCTCCAGCATATGGATAAATACACCTGGAAACATCTACCTACCTACCTACCTCTCTCTCTCTGCCTACCTACCTACTGTATTTCTCTGTCTATCTCTCTCTATCCCTTTATCTACCTACTTACCTACCTACCTAACTACTCTCTCTCCCCCCCTCCCTCCCTACTGTATTTCTCTCTCTTTCTCTCCCTCTCTGTCCCTCTATCTACCTACCTACTTTTTTAAAAATTTGCCTCTTTAAAACCTTGATGCGTCTTATACTCCGAAAAATACGGAAGTTCAGAGAACCGGCAAATGCCATGCCTGGCTGGCCCCAGAGTGGGGAGGGAATGAAGATTTTGCAGTATCCTTCCCCTGCCACGCCCACCAAGCTACGCCCACCAAGCCACGGCCACAGAACTGGTAGTAAAAAAAATTGAATTTCTCCACTGCCCCGCAGGCCTTGAGTTTGACATCTCTGCTGTAAGTCATTGGTTCTCCAAGATAAGACGTTAAGAAAGAAATTTGAGTATCTCTATTTTCCCCCCTCCCAGTTTAATTCAGTGGAAATTAATGGAATAATATTTAGACTGGAAAGAAGAAGGAGAAAGGGAGGGGAAAGGTTTTTTCACTTGGGAAACCCCATCAGAATATGCAGTGATAGCCACTAACCGAAATGGCTTCAGAAATACAGTTAGAATGATAGAGAGTGGTGTTCTCCGTTGTTAATACAGCTGCTTTGCAAGTTATATCTCCAGAAGCCCAGGGGAGAAATGATCGAAGAGAATGCTTGCACTCCCTGCTTTCGCTCCCATGCTATATACAATAAGATGCTAGGTGAATTAATCCAGCAGCAATCCTGCTAGGTTTTTGATAGCCGTAATAAATATAACCTCCAGGTTAGTTGCAAATGCGCCTTGCAATGTTTGGTTGACACGCTAGCAAACTCAAGGTCCTGATGGAACTTCTTGGACTTAATTCAACCCTACGTGCTAAGAATTATTTTTATAGAGAGGGAGATGAGAAGTAAAGGATTGTGCCAGTGGTGGGATTCATTTTGTTTTTACTAGCGGTTCTGTGCGTGGCTTGGTGGGCGTGGCAGGGGAAGGATACTGCAGAATGCCCATTTCCTCCCCACACTTTGGGAAAGGATACTGCAAGATCTCCATTCCCTCCCCACTCCTGGGGGAAGGATACTGCAAAATCTCCATTCCCTCCCCACTCCTGGGGGAAGGATACTGCAAGATCCCCATTCCCTCCCCACTCCTGGGGGAAAGATACTGCAAAATCTCTGTTCCCTCCCCACTCCTGGGGGAAAGATACTGCAAAATCTCTGTTCCCTCCCCACTCCTGGGGGAAAGATACTGCAAAATCTCCATTCCCTCCTCATTCCTGGGGGAAGGATACTGCAAAATCCCCATTCTCTCCCCACTCCTGGGGGAAGGATACTGCAAAATCTCCATCCCCCCCCCCATTCCTGGGGGAAGGATACTGCAAAATCCCCATTCTCTCCCCACTCCTGGGGGAAGGATACTGCAAAATCTCCATCCCCCCCCATTCCTGGGGGAAGGATACTGCAAAATCTCCATTCCCTCCCCACTCCTGGGGGAAAGATACTGCAAAATCTCCATTCCCTCCCCACTCCTGGGGGAAGGATACTGCAAAATCTCTGTTCCCTCCCCACTCCTGGGGGAAGGATACTACAAAATCTCCATCCCCCCCCCCATTCCTGGGGGAAGGATACTGCAAAATCCCCATTCTCTCCCCACTCCTGGGGGAAGGATACTGCAAAATCTCCATCCCCCCCCCCATTCCTGGGGGAAGGATACTGCAAAATCCCCATTCTCTCCCCACTCCTGGGGGAAGGATACTGCAAAATCTCCATCCCCCCCCATTCCTGGGGGAAGGATACTGCAAAATCCCCATTCTCTCCCCACTCCTGGGGGAAAGATACTGCAAAATCTCCATTCCCTCCCCACTCCTGGGGGAAGGATACTACAAAATCCCCATTCTCTCCCCACTCCTGGGGGAAGGATACTGCAAAATCTCCATCCCCCCCCCCATTCCTGGGGGAAAGATACTGCAAAATCTCCATTCCCTCCCCACTCCTGGGGGAAGGATACTGCAAAATCCCCATTCTCTCCCCACTCCTGGGGGAAAGATACTGCAAAATCTCCATCCCCCCCCCATTCCTGGGGGAAGGATACTGCAAAATCCCCATTCTCTCCCCACTCCTGGGGGAAGGATACTGCAAAATCTCCATCCCCCCCCCATTCCTGGGGGAAGGATACTGCAAAATCCCCATTCTCTCCCCACTCCTGGGGGAAGGATACTGCAAAATCTCCATCCCCCCCCATTCCTGGGGGAAGGATACTGCAAAATCTCCATTCCCTCCCCACTCCTGGGGGAAAGATACTGCAAAATCTCCATTCCCTCCCCACTCCTGGGGGAAGGATACTACAAAATCCCCATTCTCTCCCCACTCCTGGGGGAAGGATACTGCAAAATCTCCATCCCCCCCCATTCCTGGGGGAAAGATACTGCAAAATCCCCATTCTCTCCCCACTCCTGGGGGAAGGATACTGCAAAATCTCCATCCCCCCCCCCCCATTCCTGGGGGAAGGATACTGCAAAATCTCCATTCCCTCCCCACTCCTGGGGGAAGGATACTACAAAATCCCCATTCTCTCCCCACTCCTGGGGGAAGGATACTGCAAAATCTCCATCCCCCCCCCATTCCTGGGGGAAGGATACTGCAAAATCTCCATTCCCTCCCCACTCCTGGGGGAAAGATACTGCAAAATCTCCATTCCCTCCCCACTCCTGGGGGAAGGATACTACAAAATCCCCATTCTCTCCCCACTCCTGGGGGAAGGATACTGCAAAATCTCCATCCCCCCCCCCATTCCTAGGGAAAGATACTGCAAAATCCCCATTCTCTCCCCACTCCTGGGGGAAGGATACTGCAAAATCTCCATCCCCCCCCCCATTCCTGGGGGAAGGATACTGCAAAATCTCCATTCCCTCCCCACTCCTGGGGGAAAGATACTGCAAAATCTCCATTCCCTCCCCACTCCTGGGGGAAAGATACTGCAAAATCCCCATTCCCTCCCCACTCCTGGGGGAAAGATACTGCAAAATCTCTGTTCCCTCCCCACTCCTGGGGGAAAGATACTGCAAAATCTCCATTCCCTCCTCATTCCTGGGGGAAGGATACTGCAAAATCCCCATTCTCTCCCCACTCCTGGGGGAAGGATACTGCAAAATCTCCATCCCCCCCCCCATTCCTGGGGGAAGGATACTGCAAAATCCCCATTCTCTCCCCACTCCTGGGGGAAGGATACTGCAAAATCTCCATCCCCCCCCATTCCTGGGGGAAGGATACTGCAAAATCTCCATTCCCTCCCCACTCCTGGGGGAAAGATACTGCAAAATCTCCATTCCCTCCCCACTCCTGGGGGAAGGATACTGCAAAATCTCTGTTCCCTCCCCACTCCTGGGGGAAGGATACTACAAAATCTCCATCCCCCCCCCATTCCTGGGGGAAGGATACTGCAAAATCCCCATTCTCTCCCCACTCCTGGGGGAAGGATACTGCAAAATCTCCATCCCCCCCCATTCCTGGGGGAAGGATACTGCAAAATCCCCATTCTCTCCCCACTCCTGGGGGAAAGATACTGCAAAATCTCCATTCCCTCCCCACTCCTGGGGGAAGGATACTGCAAGATCCCCATTCCCTCCCCACTCCTGGGGGAAAGATACTGCAAAATCTCTGTTCCCTCCCCACTCCTGGGGGAAAGATACTGCAAAATCTCTGTTCCCTCCCCACTCCTGGGGGAAAGATACTGCAAAATCTCCATTCCCTCCCCACTCCTGGGGGAAGGATACTACAAAATCTCCATCCCCCCCCCATTCCTGGGGGAAGGATACTGCAAAATCCCCATTCTCTCCCCACTCCTGGGGGAAGGATACTGCAAAATCTCCATCCCCCCCCATTCCTGGGGGAAGGATACTGCAAAATCCCCATTCTCTCCCCACTCCTGGGGGAAGGATACTGCAAAATCTCCATCCCCCCCCCATTCCTGGGGGAAGGATACTGCAAAATCTCCATTCCCTCCCCACTCCTGGGGGAAAGATACTGCAAAATCTCCATTCCCTCCCCACTCCTGGGGGAAGGATACTACAAAATCCCCATTCTCTCCCCACTCCTGGGGGAAGGATACTGCAAAATCTCCATCCCCCCCCCCATTCCTGGGGGAAAGATACTGCAAAATCCCCATTCTCTCCCCACTCCTGGGGGAAGGATACTGCAAAATCTCCATCCCCCCCCCCATTCCTGGGGGAAGGATACTGCAAAATCTCCATTCCCTCCCCACTCCTGGGGGAAAGATACTGCAAAATCTCCATTCCCTCCCCACTCCTGGGGGAAGGATACTACAAAATCCCCATTCTCTCCCCACTCCTGGGGGAAGGATACTGCAAAATCTCCATCCCCCCCCCATTCCTGGGAGAAGGATACTGCAAAATCTCCATTCCCTCCCCACTCCTGGGGGAAGGATACTACAAAATCCCCATTCCCTCCCCACTCCTGGGGGAAGGATACTGCAAAATGCCCATTCCCTCCCCACTCCTGGGGGAAGGATACTGCAAAATCTCCATTCCCTCCCCACTCCTGGGAGAAGGATATTGCAAGATCTCTATTTCCTCCCCACTCTTGGGGAAAGGATACTGCAAAATCTCCATTCCAGCATTTGGGTGAACTGGCCCAAACCGGTAGCATTTAATACCCCTGGATGACACCTTCACCGTGTGTGTTCCATTTCCTAGAAAAGGCGGGCAGCGGACAGTGCTTGGAACCCAAACCAGCCCACCCTCTCAACAAAGGTCTTGCCATGGGTTTTCCAAAGCCTGAAGGGCAGACCAATGCATCATTTCCCTCCATCTTTTGGTTTTAGTTTTGGGGACGGAGGCTGTTCATTTCTGCTGGCTATGGGTTGATGGCAAGCATCTTTCAAAACTCTGCCTTTATGCGCATTGCAGGCTTCAGTACCATTCCGTGCTCCCGTTGCTCAGGAACAATGTTCCAGGCAGCTTTATCAGTGTAAAGAGTGGTGTCACATCCCTGGAAAACTAGATGGGCATCATCTTATCAATCCGATTTGTTTCATAGAGGGGAGAGCTAAGTTGCAGAATCTTGGTACACTGAATGCATGTGCTTTACACTGCATTTGTCAGTAAATTTCGTTGAAAGCCTCCTTTGAGTCTCTGGATGTCGAACCCACCTCCTGGGAAACCCTGGCGCAAGATCGGCCGACATAGCGCATGCTGATCCATCAAGGCTGCTGGTTCACCGACAAAACCGCAAAGCCCTTATCCACGCCGACATAAGTGCGGAGGGCAAATCCGCGCCGTCCGAAGCGCTAAGGAAAAAGGCAACCCTAGCACGATGACATAACCGCGGAGGGCAAATCTGCGCCTTCCGAAGCACTCAGCACCCTAACCCTAACTCTAACCCTAAACCTAACCCTAAACCAAACCCCTAAACCTAATCCTAACCCTTACCTTAATTTAAATCGGCTTTCTGCTGCCGTGCTGTTTTAAAGCGCCCTTCTGTCACTGCGCTGTTGTCACTGCAGTGATGACGTCGCGGTGATGACGTCGCGGTGATGACGTCGCGGTGATGACGTCACGGTTTTGTCGCTGCTATTTTGACGAGCGCGGTTTTGTCGGGCCACGAAGGCTGCTAGACCTCTGAAGACAGAAGGAGAGCCGTAGCACAAGAGAAGCAAGCACTCTGCAAAGCCAGAGCTGCCAATGCTGCCCGACATGTGGAGGAACGTTTTGTGCCCATAGAGACCTTACCAGCCACCTACGGACACATCGTGGACAACCCACAACCTGTAAGATGTCAAGATCCTCTTCGAACACGATGGGCAAACATCATCATATCAGTAGATTCATTAGGGAAGAAATGCTTTGATCTTCCTCCTGACCACCTCTTCAAGCAGTAGGGAAGTCTCCACTTCTTCCCGGATAGAACACCGAACATAGAATAATAGGGTGTTGGGAGGGACCCCTGCCCATGGTAGGGGATCCTATACCAGGGGTGACAAACTCAAGGCCCGCAGGGTCTGTGGTGAGATCTGGCCCACGCGGCCATCCTAGAAGTGGTAAGGGGCCGGCGTGCATCGCTTTGGCCCGGCCCATCCCATCTTGGCAGGCGTGCATGCGCACAGGAGGTGGGCGCACAAGTGAACACTGGGGTGGGGTGTGGCCAGGTCTGTGGGTGCATGTGCCTGCCTCTTCCTGCACACCTGCCAGGATGGGATGGGCCAAAGCAACACAGGCCGGCCCCTTACCGTTTCCAGGACAGTTGCAGTTACAAGTCTTTCAAGTGACGTCAAGCTGGCCATGCCCAGTTGGCCATCCTGACCATGGCTCTCCTCCCCCCCCCAGCCCCCGGAGAAGAACTGCAATGCTGATCCGGTCCTCAATGAAATCGAGTTTGGCACCCCTGTTGTCTAGTCTGCTCTTGAAAACAATAGAAGAAATATTAGATTATACTAGGTGGATACTCATCCTTCGCGACAAAACTAAGTGATCAGGCTATGCAGGAGAAATTCCGTTCACAATCTGTTGACTCAGTGGTGGTCTGTGATTGAAACACATAAGGGAACATCGCTCCTGCCGCCTTGAGTCCGGAAGCAGTTCCATGGGTGGAAGGTGTAAACATTTTGGTGAAGTATCAACGTTTAGTACTATAAGGAGCCTCAGACCACTCCTGAGTGAAGGAGTGGAACGTTTGCCAGTTTGAAATGAGGTAACGGAATGTGAGGCAACTGGCAGTTGGAACAGAGCTCTTTTCAGGTGGGGAGGGGGAGTAGAACTCCTTATCATCAGAGCATGTTAATTACTGTATAAGAAATACTGATGATCTGATGGTCATTTCAAAAAATCTTTTCTTAAGCAAGCGCCTAGAAGCCAAGAGGAACTTACGTGCCAAATTTCAAGTTTGTAGGCTTTACGGTTCTGGAGATTTCATGATGATTGAGTGGTATTTGGCTTATCTGAAGGGCTTTCCTTGTACCTTCTGAGCTAGCCTCCTGACTTGGAGAATTCTCCAACCAGGTATTGATAGTAAATCACAACACTTTAAAGCTTGCCTAGCAAAACTCATTCCCTCTGCAGAGTCTTGGCTGAAGAGGGCCACTTTGATGAGACAATAGTCTTCCTTGCCAACAAGAGTGAAGCCAAATGAAACAGTTAATTGCCTTCTGCTAGCATGACTGTGGAAATGTGGCTTCTAACCATAACAGTTCAAAGGTAGCTTTTTCTTCCTGCCATTTCCATGAATTATAGACCTGTTGTTGATGGCCTTTAGGAGACCCACTGAGCGGTGTTAACTCAGACCTATGAACTCTTGGCCAACTTCTCTCTCTTTCTGTTTTTTGCAAATTTTTAATTTTATTTTAATACCAACAATCCATCTTCCATTAAACAGTGTGTCGTCTGGCTTCAAATGCTTTGTGCAATAGCAATTAGAATTTATAGCCATATTTGTTATTTATCTACTCTTAACTTAATACTGATTGTATGTATGTATGTATGTATGTATGTATGTATGTATGTATGTATGTATGTATGTGTGTATGTATTTAGTGTCACAACCCCTGGTATGCCCAAATATGGGGGGAGGCATACTGCTTCCTTTCTCTATCGGCTCATCACAAGAGACCATCCAGACAGAAAGCCAATATTTTTATTGTTGCCTTTATAGGTCTCTTGTGACGAGCCGATAGACAGAGAAAGGAAGCAGTATGCCTCCTCCCATATTTGGGCATACCAGGGGTTGTGACACTAAATACATACCTATTTCCCTGGCTCAGCTGATAAAGGAGGAGAACCTTGTGGCTTAGTGGTTAACACAACTGCTTAATATGTAATACAGCACAGGTTCAAAATCCCAGTAAGGGTATGGCTAGCTGATGAGAACTAAATAGCTTGAAA
The DNA here is from genome assembly GCF_051295495.1 of Thamnophis sirtalis. NCBI lineage: Eukaryota > Metazoa > Chordata > Lepidosauria > Squamata > Natricidae > Thamnophis > Thamnophis sirtalis. Next base: position 9,901,971 of record NW_028261394.1, read on the forward strand.
TAGATCTATACTAGTCTCCCTTTATTTATTTATCAGCTCAAATACAACACACACAAACACACAAACATATATAACATATCTAACACTGTAACAATCCTCTTCTTGATTTATTTAATTCTACTGATATATCTTCCATGTTTCATTAATCTACTTTCATTTCTAACTTTCATGCTTATTCTCTAGCCATCAGTAGAATAGTTCCCCTATACTATCATATTCAGTTTGTTCCTTCTCTTTAATCGCAAATGTTAACCTATTCATTTCTGCACATTCTAATATTTTCCTAATCACATTCTCATTCATAGGAATCTCTTCACTTTTCCAGTATTGTGTAAATAGTTGCAGTTATTACATGGATAATCAGAGATACATTTTCTTTACTGTAAATTCTCTGGTAAAATCCCAGATTTAATAAAAGATCGTATAAACCTTTCGCTTCTTGGCCAACTTCTCAACCACCTTCAGGTGAGGAGAAGAATAGTGATATTTCAGCAGGACAGAATTATGATTCAGCTCCTGGCCTTGTCGGTTTTTGCAACTGGAATGATGGAAGATCACTTTGATTTCAACACAGGCACCAAAATGTTTCAGATTGAATTGCAAGAGACTGGATTGAAATCTGTTGTTGGCGAACATGGAAAGGCAAGTGGGACTTGGAGCATTAGGTGGTTGGTTCAGGAGATGGAATTTTTAATTTAGTGCATACAGTCAAGGCGATGGTTTTCCCCGTTGCAATGGATGGCTGTGAAAGTTGGACCATAAGAAAGGTTGTATGCCAAAGAATTGAGGCCTTCCAATTCCTTCCTTCTGGTGCTGTAGAAGACTCCTTCAAGTCCCTTGGATTGCAAGGTGATCCAACCAGTCAGTCCTAGAGGAGATCAACCCTGACTGCTCTTTAGAAGGCCAGATCCTGAGGAGGAAACTCAAATCCTTTGGTCACCTGATGAGAAGGAAAGACTCCCTGGAGAAGAGCCTCATGCTGGGAACGATGGAGGGCAAAAGAAGACGGGGATGACAGAGAATGAGGTGGCTGGATGGAGTCACCGAAGCAGTCAGCGTGAGCTTGAATGGATTCCAGAGGATGGTGGAGGACAGGAAGGCCTGGAGGAACCGCTGTCCATGGGGCTGTGATGTGTCAGCACAACGTCGCAACTAACAACAACCACTCTTTCGATGTAGGTAATAAAATACAAAAAAACACATTGACAGGATTATAAAATCACTTCATGGATAAAAACTAAAATGTTCACTTCTAAATACTAAGGTGCTGAGTGCATAATATGTATGTTCATATTAGAGAGCCGAGGTGGCGCAGTGGTTAGAGTGCAGCACTGCAGGCTACTTCAGCTGACTGCAGTTCTGCAGTTCGGCAGTTCAAATCTCACCGGCTCAAGGTTGACTCAGCCTTCCATCCTTCCGAGGTGGGTAAAATGAGGACCCAGACTGTGGGGGCAATGTGCTGACTCTGTAAACTGCTTAGAGAGGGCTGAAAGCCCTATAAAGCGGTATATAAGTCTAACTGCTATTGCTATGGCTATATAAGTATATGTACATAAATCTTATTAGGGTCAGGAGTTGTTAAAACACAACAGAGGAGTAAATGATAAACCCACCTAAAGAGGAAGGCCTGGAGGAACTTTTTCCGTGAGGTGGTGATGGGTCCGACCTGATTTCGCAACTAACAACAATAAATGTTTCATTTCTTAATAAATATCCTAAAATAAAACCTACATTGGGGCACTGTGGGTGTTTTAAAATAGCAGAGCTAGCAATGAAGGACCCAAACCAATTCAGGACCTGTTAAAAACAAGAGGGGGGAAAAAAACAAGGAAAAGATTGTATTGGCACACCCCTGAACTACGTTTAACTGAATCGTGGTTTGCCAAACCGCATTTCCTGGGTTTGCGTAGTACACTGAACCATCATCTAACCACGCACGTTGAAATTTGTGGCCTTCTGACGTGGTGCACAAGGCGAACGTTGGTTGGTCTGTTCATGATTTACAGGGACGTGGTGGCTCAGTGGCTAAGACGCTGAGCTTGTCGATCAGAAAGGTTGGCGGTTCGAATCCCTAGCGCCACATAACGGAGTGAGCTCCTGTGACTTGACCCAGCTTCTGTCAAACTAGCAGTTTGAAAGCACGTAAAAAATGCAAGTAGAAAAACAGGGACCACCTTTGGTGGGAAGGTAATGGTGCTCCGTGCGCCTTCGGCATTGAGTCATGCCGGCCACATGACTACGGAGACGTCTTCGGACAGCGCTGGCTCTTCGGCTTTGAAACGGAGATGAGCACCACCCCCTAGAGTCGGGAACGACTAGCACATGTGTGTGGGGGGAACCTTTACCTTTTACCCTATCATGATTTACTGTGTAGACAAACACAGTTCAAAAAAGAGCTGCAGTTTTTCTGAAGCTTTGAACCACTCTTCTTCAAGATGATGGTTTGCTGCTCTGCTCGTCTGACCGTAAAGACAACAGATGTCTCAAGGACATCATAATCTCCATCCTTCTGTCTTGGCAAGTTAACATCAAATCTGGGCTTTACCAACCCTGAAAGTTTTGGCTACTTCGGGAAATGGAGAAGACTCACAAGAGATTAGATATCTTCTTTAGGATTTCATATAACTTCTGGCAGGTTAAAGGATGTGTTTGTGTGTGGGTGTGTGTGTGTCTATCTGTCTGTCTGTCTGTCTGGGGGGGGTGTCTGTGTGTGCATGCCCATAAAACTGATAATTTGCTCCATCAAAATAGAATAAAGCAGAATAGAATTTCTCTATTGGCCAAGTTTAATTGGAGACGAGCAATCTGTCTCTGGTGCAGAAACTCTCAGTGTGTATACAGTACAAGCAACAAGTGCTAAGTCACGATCATAATCGTGAGAGCCGAGGTGGCGCAGTGGTTAAATGCAGCACTGCAGGCTACTTCAGCTGACTGCAGTTCAGCAGTTTGGCTGTTCAAATCTCACCGGCTCAAGGTTGACTCAGCCTTCCATCCTTCCGAGGTGGGTAAAACGAGGACCCGGATTGTTGTTGGGGGCAATATGCTGACTCTGTAAACCGCTTAGAGAGGTCTGAAAGCCCTATGAAGCGGTATATAAGTCTAACTGCTATTGCTATTGCTATAATCAAAATACAATCATCATTGATAATTGATAATGATAATAATGTATACAATGTGTAGTGTTATGATAAGTAGTAACTGGATATGAATATTGAATGGTACCCATGAAAGGAAGATTAGAAACCCTTTTGGATTATATATAAAGGTTAATAATAATAATAAAAAAATAATTAAGTTAGATTCAGTTAAGTCTTGATTACTAGGGAGGGAAATGATATGATGCAGGATATAGTCAAATAAAGGAGGGATAATGATAATAACGTACATATATATACAATATTTTCTCAGCCCTCTTTCTGCAGTGTACAGGTCCTCCACGGAAAGCAGGCTGGTTGCAATTATTTTTTTTCTGCATTCCTAACTGAAGTCTGTGTCTGTCTAGTTGGGTGGCGGAGCCAAACCAGATTAAAGTTGTTTACTTCCTCTTCCTCTTCCACAATTGCACGCAAAGATGTTGAAACGAGCCAACCAACCCAAACAATTTGCACAGCTTGCCTAAAAATTGCTGGCGTGGAGCAGAAGATTCCATTGGCTTCAAACGTTACTTAGATTTTTTGGCTGTTGTTATCGTAGGAGCTTGGAAGCAATTTGGCAACCCCAGAAAGTTGGCTGATTTCTATCCAGCTCTTCGGAGAGCTCCCCGAAGAAAAGAGCCGAGAAGAAAGGATTGGAAGATAGGGCCAGTGGAAACCTTCTTTCCCAACTTGTATTGGTAAATTGATCTATAAACCCAGCGCTGTCGGAAGACATCTCCATGCTCATGTGGCCACATCACTAAACGCCGAAGGCGCATGGAACGCTGTTACCTTCCCACCAAAGGTGGTCCCTATTTTTCTACTTGCATTTTTACGTGCTTTCGAACTGCTAAGTTGGCAGAAGCTGGGACAAGTCACGGGAGCTCACTCGATTATGCGGCGCTAGGGATTCGAACCGCTAAACTGCCGACCTTTCTGATTGACAAGCTCAGCGTCTTAACCACTGAGCCACCGTGTACCCTTAATCAAAAAAGCTAGCAATGAGCAATATTCAACATTTTGCGGGAATCGAAGTCCACAGTGGGAAGATTGGGTAGGCCAGGGATTCTGTACTATATTCTAAATTCAGAAAGAAGAGCAGTTCTTTATTTATTTATCAAATTCATATTTAAATGATCAAAAGCATCCTTTTGATTAAATTCACATTGGCTGCATTTTCTGCCACAAAATTCTCAAAAAGTATAACATTGATTTTTGGAAGAGCGCTCCAAGGAACTCAAAAACTCCCCAATCAGACTGTTCAGGGATCTTTCTTGGTATCAATAATGGGAAATAGTTTTTTTTATTGAAAAGTTTTACAGATATTTCCCCTTCTCTCCCTCCACCCCAACCCTGCCACCCCTCCAACCCTTCTTCCCCCCCAATTTCCCAGAGCAAAATACAGGGTATAAACATTTAACAATCATACACTAACATAAGCTAACTAACTATAACATCTTACCTCCCTCTTGTATTTTCACTCCCCTTTTATTAAGCTAAATTTAGATAAATTATAACATTCCTTGTTCATTCATAAGCTAATTGAAATTCCTTAGTCCAATATTTATTTTGAATGCAGTCAATCCATCTTCTCCATTCCAACTTGTATTTCTCATCTGAATAATCTTTCCAATATGCTGAAATTTTAGCCATCTCTGCTAAGTTTCCTACTTTTAACGTCCATTCTTGAATAATAGGCAATTCTTCCTTCTTCCAGCAATCTTGTTGCCCTTATTAAATTCAGAATCAAATTAGTCTCTATAACTGTACAGTCTGTAATAATGGGAAATAGTTGAAGCTCAGGGTTGAACTGTGGAGGTCTTTGGTGTTGTCTGGATTTGTTGTTTTCTTGCAGAAGTTTCATTACCAAACTAGGTAACATCATTGGTGCTAGAAAGGAGTGGGCTGTGTAGGGAGAGGAGGGAGAGGAGGAGGGGGGGGGAAGAGGATGATGATGATGATGATGATGATGATGATGATGATGATGACGACGACGACGACAACTATGGGGTCCTTGGTGCTATCTGAGCTTGGCTGTTTTCTTGCAGACATTTTATTACCCAACTAGGTAACATGATCAGTGCTGATCTAGGTACCAAATGATGTTTACCAAATGTAATGTTATCTATCTAGGGGAGATCATCTAGCACTGATGAAGTGACCTAGTTTGGGTAATGAAATGTCTGCAAGAACACAACCAAGCTCAGTGAGCACCAAGGACCCCACAGTCCTCCCCCTCCTCCCTCTTCTAGCTCTGATGAGGTTAGTTTGGCAGTTCGAATCTCACCAAGGTTAAGGTTGACTCAGCCTTCCATCCTTCAAGGTGGGTCAAATGAGGACCCAGATTGTTTGGGGGCAAGAGGCTGGTTCTGTAAACTACTTAGAGAGGGCTGGAAAGCTCTGTGAAGAGGTATATAAGTCTAAGCGCTAGTGCTGTTGCCCTTCCTTCCTTCCTTCCTTCCTTCCTTCCTTCCTTCCTTCCTTCCTTCCTTCCTTCATTCCCTCCCTCTTTCCTTCCTTCCTTCCTTCCTTCCTTCCTTCCATCCATCCATGGTGCGCAGTAGTTAGAATGCAGAATTGCAGGCTAACTCTGCTAACTGCCAGCAGTTCACTCCTGAACGGCTCAAGGTTGATTCAGCCTTCCATCCTTCAAGGTGGGTCAAATGAGGACCCAGATTGTTGGGGGCAAGTGGCTGATTCTGTAAACTGCTTAGAGAGGGCTGGAAAGCTCTGTGAAGAGGTATATAATTCTAAGCGCTAGTGCTGTTGCCCTTCCTTCCTTCCTTCCTTCCTTCCTTCCTTCCTTCCTTCCTTCCTTCCTTCCTTCCTTCCTTCCTTCCTTCCATGGTGCGCAGTAGTTAGAATGCAGAATTGCAGGCTAACTCTGCTGACTGCCAGCAGTTCAATCCTGATCGGCTCAAGGTGGGCTCAGCCTTCCATCCTTCCGAGATGGGTCAAAATGAAGGCCCAGATTGTTGGGGGCTGACTGTGTAAACCGCTTAGAGAGGGCTGGAAAGCACTGTGAAGCGGTATATAAGTCTAAGTGCTATTGCTCTCTGCAGATTTTAATCGGCATCCAACACGGCTCTGCTACACCTTCTGTAATGTGATTTCCAAGTGCCAATTTGTAGGACAGAACAATTAAGAAAATAAATTGTACTTAAGCCTCTTTTTTTTTTTTTGGCCTCTTGAAGTGAGGCCGGTTTTTAAAAATTAATCAGCCACATCAATTTTTTTTCTTTTTTCTTTGCCTCGCTGTTGAAGTAATGCACATTAAGAGGAGGAGGAGAAAGTATGCCCTGCATACCTTCCTCATATGCATTTCTGTTCCTCGGAGGAACATTTCAAGAATCCTGACCTGCTTTCCGGATACACATATGCAAAAGAGCTAACGCGTTTTCCTCTTGATGTTCCTGCCTCCGATCAACACATCACACACGGTTGTTGTGGGGTGGGGGGGGACGGAAAATAGGAGCCTTGAATTCTGTGCATTTTGATCTCGCTCAAATTGCAAAAGAAAAAGGGGGGGAACCCCCCACCCATCTTTGCGTTGTCCAAAGTTGCTCGCTAAGGCTTGTACTTATTAATTTACAGCTGGAGACAACACAGGGCATTAAAACATTTACAAAATCCCACAGAGGGCATAAAAAACGAAGCAGGTGACCAAACAAGATCAGTAACATTATTATTTTCACTCCCAAAAGAAGGAGAGCTGCTTTGGTGGCAGGGGTTTAAGGCGTTGAGCTAGAAACCGGGAGAAGGTGAGTTCTAGTCTTAGGCACAAAGCTAACTTTGTGCCCAAGGTGGCGCAGTGGTTAAATGCAGCACTGCAGGCTACTGCTAGATCAGCAGGTCAGCGGTTCAAATCTCACCGGCTCAGGGTTGACTCAGCCTTCCATCCTTCCGAGGTGGGTAAAATGAGGACCCAGATTGTTGGGGGCAATATGCTGACTCTCTGTAAACCGCTTAGAGAGGCCTGAAAGGCCTATGAAGCGGTATATAAGTCTACTGCTATTGCTATTGCTATTGCTAACTGGCTGGTTTTGGGCCAGTCACACACTCTTAGCCGTAGGACGGAGGCAATGGCAACAACAACAAAAAATCCTGCTGGGATTTGTTCAGGTAGTCTTAAAGAAGTGGACATGATTGAACAGAAATAAAAGGAATAGGGAGAGGAGAGGAGAAGGGAGGGGAGGGTACAGGGGAGGGGAGAGAAAGGGATTAGGGGAGGGGAGGGGCAGATGAGAGGAGAGAGGAGAGGAAGGGAGAGGAGAGATCAGAAGACAGGGGAGGGGAGGAGGAGATTAGAGAGGAGGGGAGAGGAGAGAAGAGGAGAGTCAAGGAAGTGAGGGGAGAGGAACAGGAGTGGGTTCCAGCTGCCATTACTACAGGTTCGGCGCCCGATAAATTTTGTGCACATGGGCTCACTATCTATTAGATAGATAGATAGATAGATAGATAGATAGATAGATAGATAGATAGATAGATAGATAGATAGATAGATGATAGATAGATAGATGATAGATAGATAGATGATAGATAGATAGATAGATAGATAGATAGATAGATAGATAGATAGATGATAGATAGATAGATAGATAGATAGATAGATAGATAGATGATAGATAGATAGATGATAGATAATGATAGATAGATAGGTAGATAGATAGATAGATGATAGATAGATAGATAGATAGATAGATCGATAGATAGATGATAGATAGATAGATAGATAGATAGATAGATAGATGATAGATAGATAGATGATAGATAGATAGATAGATAGATGATAGATAGATAGATAGATAGATAGATAGATAGATAGATAGATAGATAGATAGATGATAGATAGATAGATGATAGATAATGATAGATAGATAGGTAGATAGATAGATAGATGATAGATAGATAGATAGATAGATAGATAGATCGATAGATAGATGATAGATAGATAGATAGATAGATAGATAGATAGATAGATGATAGATAGATAGATGATAGATAGATAGATAGATAGATAGATAGATAGATAGATAGATAGATGATAGATAGATAGATAGATGATAGATAGATAGATAGATAGATAGATGATAGATAGATATTCAGAGCACTTAGATTTATATACCTCTTTACAGTGCTTTACAGCCCTCTCTAAGAGGTTTACACCCTCTTGCCCCAAACAATCTGGGTCCTCAATTTTACCCACCTCGGAAGGACGGAAGGCTGAGTCACCAGCAATAGCAATAGCACTTAGACTTATATACCGCTTCATAGTGCTTCTACAGCCCTCTCTAAGCGGTTTACAGAGTCAGCCTACTGCCCTCAACAATTTTGGGTCCTCATTTTACCCACCTTGGAAGAATGGGAGGCTGAGTCAACACAGATAATGATAGATAGATAGATGATAGATAGATAGATTAGATAGATTAGATAGCTAGATAGATAGCTAGCTAGCTAGATAGATGATAGATAGATAGATAGATAGATAGATAGATAGATAGATAGATAGATAGATAGATGATAGATAGATGGATAGATGGATAGATGGATAGATGGATAGATGGATAGATGGATAGATGGATAGATGGATAGATGGATAGATGGATAGATGGATAGATGGATAGATAGATGATAGATAGATAGATCTCTATCTCTATCTCTATATATCTCTATCTCTATCTACATATCTCTATCTCTCTATCTCTCTATCTTTATATCTATGTGTACCTATATGGTGGTTGGCTCCAAAAATGTTGGAGAAGGCAGGAGAGGACCAGAATGCCAATGGGATGTAGTCTTTGACCCAAAGCTATTGAGATGTCTTCTGTTTTCGTCCTCAGGAATGAAATAAATCAGGCAAAATATCTTAATTTACTGGGAGTAGCCGAAATGGCTCCGGTTGGCTCTTTTGTCTCTTGTTGGGAATGGTGTTGGCTGAATTGTAACCCTTCTGAAAGCGAGCAGGTAGAGGAAGCTCATTTTCTTGACGTTCACTCAACTGACCGAGATGTATTTCGGTGGGAAAGTCCACTTTGAATCCTTCCTTAACGTTGTCTTTGACTCCAGTTATTGAGCCCGTTGCGGAGATGTTCCTGTTCTTTTTTTGATGAGCCAAGAAATTGGATCTTCCCATCTGCTGTTGCAGCTTAATCTGTCAATCTTATTGGGGGAGGTGGGGGGAGAAAGAGAGAGAGAGAGAGAAGGGAGAAAATAGATTGTCCTTTTCTCTGCCACATGGATTCGTTGAGTAGAACTTGACCTCTGGAAGCGAACAGACCAGCCCATCTCATTTTTCACGAGCCTTTTTTTTTTCTGCAAGAGTTGCAGCGAGAAACGATGCTCCAAATTGGTACCTTGGCTTGCAGAGGCTTCCTTGTCATTGGCCTTGTCCTACATTAGCGGCGCATCAGCTTCATCTTGGTCCTTACCAGTCATTTGATCAAGGAAGAAGTTAAGAGAGTGACAGTAAAGATGTATTAGCCTCAAGAATCACACAGATACCAAAGCAGTTAGAATTTATCACGCAGAGGCTACATTTGGCCAGGACATCCATAAATCCAACTGTTCACAGAATCCTAGAACTGTCAAGATGTTGAAGATTCATTAGTTCTGAGGACATCTTGATCAGCTTCTTATTTCTGGACAGGACCTCTAACCTTACTAGAAGAATGACAAAATTTTCTTTCAGTTGCCATTCCTCTGCACAGCAAACTGTTCCTTTCAAAGTTGTTGTTTCTTCTTCTTCTTCTTCTTCTTCTTCTTCTTCTTCTTCTTCTTCTTCTTCTTCTTCTTCTTCTTCTTCTTCTTCTTCTTCTTCTTCTTCTCCTTCTCCTTCTCCTTCTCCTTCTCCTTCTCCTTCTCCTTCTTCTCCTCCTCCTCCTCCTCCTCCTCCTCCTCCTCCTCCTCCTCCTCCTCCTCCTCCTTCTCCTTCTCCTTCTCCTTTCTCCTCCTTCTCCTTCTGCCAAATCCATCATCAGATATTGGCGATCATGTTGGCCATCCTATTTTTATTAACAGCCGCATAAAAAAGTACTGCTGAGTTTTGTTTTAAATGTTTAAAGATAAAGGTTCCCCTCGCACATATGTGCTAATCGTTTCCGACTCTAGGGGGCGGTGCTCATCTCCGTTTCAAAGCCGAAGAGCCAGCGCTGTCCAAAGACGTCTCTGTGGTCATGTGGCCGGCATGACTCAACACCGAAGAAGCACATAATACTGTTCCCTTCCCACCAAAGGTGGTCCCTGTTTTTCTACTTGCATTGTTTACATGCTTTCGAACTGCTCAGTTGGCAGAAGCTGGGACAAATAACGGGAGCTCTCTCCGTTATGCGGTGCTGGGGATTCGAACTGCCGAACTGCTGATCTTTCTGATTGACAAGCTCAGTGTCTTAGCCATTGAGCCACCACATCCCTTTTAATGTTTAGGAATCCATAAATATATAATTTTGTCCTCTTTTTTAAATTTTTCCTCTTTTTTATAATTTTTTCCTCTTTTAACTCTTTCCTCTTTAGGTGAGTTCATGCACTTTTGTTGGCAGGGTGATCTAAAGGGTTACAGTATATTATTTGACGTGTGTCTGTAGATTTTCAATACATTATAATAATTACACAAAATACTGATCAGTGACTGAGATAATAAAGTATTAAAAAACTTTGCAAAGTATCAAAGCCAATGATTCAGCTTCTAGTCTCATCAGATTCGTGCCACTTGATTTAAGAATAGGTGATATGTCTAAGTAAACCATTATATTAATTCAGTTATGCAATTTATACAATTATGTGTTATAGAGAAGTTTAGAAGTCATTATGAGCCATAACTTTAGCTTCTATTCTTTTCATTTATGGAACTTTTTTTCTTTTTTCCTGCTTTTAGAATAGAATAGAATAATAACAGAGTTGGAAGGGAGCTTGGAGGTCTTCTAGTCCAACCCCCTGCTTAGGCAGGAAACCCTACATCACTTCAGACAAATGCTTATCCAATTTCTTTTTAAAATCCTCCAGTGTTGGAGCATTCACAATTTCTGGAGGCCAGTTGTTCCACTCATTTTATTGTTCTAACTCTCAGGAAATTTCTCCTTAGTTCTAAGTTGCTTCTCTCCTTGATCAGTTTCCACCCATTGCTTCTTGTCCTGCCTTCAGATGCTTTGGAGAATAGCTTGACTCCCTCTTCTTTGGGGCAGCCCCTTCCCCCCCTCTTTATATTTGTCTTTAAATCATGTGAAATTCTTTATTAAGTATAATCTCTTTTTTTTTTAAAGGAATGCTTATCTTTCAATACTCAGCATGCATTTAAGCTGAAGCTACCTACCCCCTTGCCGGCACAAGTGTCCAACTCTGCGATAAAAATAAAAGTAAAATAAAATAGACCCCCCCCCCCACTAACAGAAGAAGGGGAGAATTGGTGCAAACTGGTGCAAGCCAGTTTGTATTAAGGAAAGATTAAAATACAGCTTCCCTGACTAGATGCTAATTCTGCTGATGGTGAGTTCCGGCCCGTGTTTGCCATGAATGAATGAGTCTGCATGCAGATGGATATCCACCATCCCCCCCCAATATATAATATATATATATATATATATATATATATATATATATATATATGTATATGTATATGTATATGTATATGTATATGTATATGTATATGTATATGTATATGTATATGTATATGTATATGTATATGTATATGTATATGTATATGTATATGTATATGTATATGTATATGTATATGTATATGTATATGTATATGTATATGTATATGTATATATATATATGCACGCGCGCACGCGCGCGCACACACACACACACACACACACACACACATGATGTATATGATGTATATGTATATGTATATGCTGGTCTTGTTGTATTTGGGTCTTTTCCTGTGTAAGATTGAGAAAAGACCCGAATACAACAAGACCAGCATATCTACACCCTACGTGAAAATCTACGAAAACATAAAACTTCAGCCTTTGATGTATTCTTGGAGCAATGCATGCTATTTTGCGTGAACCCACCTATGGATCCATCTTTGAATTTTGAGTCTTTGATACCATGTTGCATAATTGGGATATGGTAAATGAAACACACACACACACACACACTGAGCACAGGCGTGCATGAAAATATGTCCCTCCTATCTCATTAGGTAATCTTTCTCTAGCAGGTTTTACATACATACATACATACATACATACATACATACATACATACATACCATGTGTGTGTGTGTGTAGTGTATGTATGTATATATGTATGTATGTATGTATGTATATGTATATGTATATGTGTGTGTGTACATACGTACATACACATACATGCATACACATACATACATACCATACATATATATACTGTGTGTGTGTGTGTGTCTGTGTGTGTGTGTATGTAGGTCTTGGTGTATTTGGGTCTTTTCCTGCGTAAGATTGAGAGTATCTTGGTGATGTTTCGCTGAGGTCGCACACACACACACACACACACTGAACACAGGCGTGCATGAAAATGTGTCCCTCTTATCTCATTAGGTAATCTTTCTTTAGCGGTTTTATATACATACATACATACATACATACATACATACACACACACACATGCATACACATACATACATACCATACATATATATATATACTGTGTGTGTGTCTCTCTCTGTGTGTGTATGCCGGTCTTGGCGTATTCGGGTCTTGTCTTGTGTAAGATTGAGAGTATCTTGGCGACGTTTCGATGAGGTCGCACTCGCCATCTTCAAGCTGGTGCCTTCGGCTTCGTGCTTGTGTGAGCAAAGCGTGATCAGAGCTGCCGTCTTTCTATAAATATTGGTGGGGTGGGGTGCTGGCTTTGTTGCTGTAAGCGGGTTGGTTGGCTGTGTTGTTACATCTTGATTAGTTGATGGAGTTGATGTATGCAGATTAGTCGGCTGTTTTGTAACATCCTGTGTGGCTGAGGTACTAGCTCATCACGCAGCTCAATACCCAGGTCGTTACAACACGAAAGACTAATGGGCACACAGCTAGTACCTCAGCCACACAGGATGTTACGAAACAGCTGACTAATCTGCATACATCAACTAATCAAGTCAGGGCAGAAAAAAAAAGAGAATAAAACTTGAATTAAAGAAACCCTCAACTATCTGATCTCCACATGTAGGCAAATTAAATATGCATAAAAACAGTATTAAAATATTCAGCGTCCCTCGACTGGCTGGGTATCGCTTCCTTTAATCCTTGCACTGAAGTGGGGAACGACAGTGGGAGCCCTACCAATCTCTGGAGGAATAAAAGAGAAGTGTCGACATGCTCAGGAAACCTCTGAAGTGCACTCCGGTTTGAACAGCCTTTTGGAAAAGAAAATGAAAAAAGACCAACCAGGGATTGTTGGGCCAGCCGTCTCTTCTTATGATCCATTGCGAGAAAGCCCTTGAGAAACAAGGGGAAGAAATGGTGGCTTGAGGAATGGTTAGATAAGAGTGTGTCAAGCCTGCACGTCATTTTTTTCTTTTGGACTTCGGGCCTGCGTGACTTTCTACTATTCATTTTCTATTGTGGGAAAATGGGAGGGGGGGATTATATGGAGTTGGGTGATATGTAGCCATAACAACATTCTTCTTAGAAACTCAAGGTCATCCTTTGTCTCTGCACCTGGCCGGAACTGGATGGGTGGACTCTTGTCTTCTTGGCTGTGGAAGATTGGACCATGTGATGGACTTGTGGGTTTAGGGGAAGGATCTTGAACTTTCAACAGGGTTCTTTTAATAATGTGGAAATTTGAGGAAACTTTTCCCTTGGACCCTGATTTACTTTTGGATGCTATTTGGAAACCTGACAGAGAGTGCCTAGCCTGCCGACGCATAATGGGAAGGGAAAGGGGCTCAGAAGAGACTCCCTCTACCATAACAGAAACACAGAGTTGTAAGGAGGTCTTTGATGTCTTCTAGTCCAACCCTCTGCTCAAGCGGAGGACCATTTCAGACAAAGCGCTGTCCAATTTCTTCTTGAAAAGCTCCAGTGATGGAGCACCCACAGTTTCTGGAGGCAAGTCGTTCTACTGATGAATTGTTCTCACTATCAGGAAATTCCTCCTCAGTTCTAGGTTGTTTCTCTCCTGCATTAATTTCCATCCAGTAGTGGGATTCAAATAATTTAACAACCGGTTCTCTGCCCTAATGACCAGCAGGGTAGGTGGGGCTTGGTGGTCCTGTTACTGGGTGGGCATGGCCAACTCAATACCACTCACGTTGATGGGCGCTTCACCTTAGCTGTTACAATGTCATAAGGGTTAACCGGAGAGGCAGTTTCTGTAAGCAGGTCAATGAAGATGAGGCTAGAAACAACACCAGAATGTTTCCTTCCTGCCTTCCTTACAGGATAAACCCTGTAAAGTGAAAAAAAACAAAACGAGATTTCTTCCAACAACCGGTTCTCTGAACTGCTTAGAAAAAGTTACCAACCGGTTCTCTCAAATAGATGCGAACTGGCTGAATCCCACCACTGATCCATAACCACCTGAGGCTGTAAAGGAGATGGCGGGAAATTTGTACTTTTAAATCTGCAAAATTCTGCTTTCGGCAGAGGGTTGCAAGAGGCCGTTGGGGCTGAAAACGAAGCTGGGGAGGTCGTTTTCACCGGCAGAGTGCTTGGGCTACCACAGGCGCCCCCGACACAAGTGATGTCGAGCTGGCCATGCCCACCCCAGCCACGCTCCCTCTGCTCCCCTCCCAAGGTCAAACACAACCCTGATGCGGCCGTCAATGAAATCGAGTTTGACACTCCTGCTCTAAAGAACGCCAAGGCAATCAGCTCCAGCTTAAATAATCAGTTCCAGACCCCAAAGCAGTGGTGGGTTTCAAGAATTGTTCGAACCTACTCTGTGGGTGTGGCCTCCTTTGTAGGAGTGGCTTGCCGCCCATGTGACCCGATGGGAGTGGCTTGCCGCCCATGTGACCGGATATGAAGATGCCAACGACACTTGTCAGAACCACCTTAAATTACCTCACACACAGCACTGGCATGCATAAGAATGTGATGCAAACTTGTTTTTTAAAAGGCATATTTGGTTTGCGTTAAAACAACTTCAACACACGCAATGTTCTGATTGCACCACAAACGCAGTAGTCATCCTTACCTTTCACAGAGGAACTGAGTTTTATAAATAGGAGCATGATAGTGTAGAATAATCATATCCAAGGACCAATGATGGATTTCAAAAACTTTTGGAACCTCTTCTGTAGATGTGGCCTGCTTTCCGGGTCCACTGGTGGAACCTCTTCTAACCGGTTCGGTAGATTTGACGAACCGGTTCTACCGAATAGGTGCGAACTGGTAGGAACCCACCTATGCCCCAAAGGAAGAGTGGGGAGTTCCTCTCTTCTGAATACCTGGCAGCGTTCAGTTCTGCTGACGCAGGATTTGATTCTGCCCCTTCCAAATATTGAACCCGATTTAGTCCTCGAAACTCATTTATGTATCACAGATGAAATAAAAACTCCTCGCCTCCCATATCTTCCTCCCCCCACCACCAGATGAGAGAAGGGATCAGAGATAGAAACACAAATAGATTGCTTTTAAGGAGGAAAAGGATTCGGTGATATTGATTTTACAAAGCCCTATTTAACAGAAGATAATGAGATGAGACCATGAATAATCTGTCGAGATGAGACCTCTTTGTCATTTTAACCTTCCTGTCTTTTGGCAGCCAGGAATGAGACATCTGAATAATGCAAACACTATTGATTTTAGGATAATGTTTTTTGAAAAGCAAAGGAAGAAAAATGTAATAGACTACAACAGCAGAACGAATTGTTTCTCTCTCTCTGCCTTTCGTCATTCCGTGCTAGAGGTATTTCACCTTCTGGAGAAGTAGGTACCTCCCCGGTCTTGTTTATTTAATTTCGTCATGCAATATTGCACGGCGGGGGCAGAACCCCCCTCCCCAAACCATTTAATAACATGACTACTCAGTTCCTTTCAATTAATGCATCTAAATTCCAGCAGGCAAGAATAGCTGTAGCTCAGGGCTAAAAGTTCTCGGAGCTGTCTCGAGTTTTATTATTTATTTGCAGACATTTGAGTAATGAAATGTCTGCAAATCAACCATCAAGCTCGGAGCACCCAGAACTCCACATCTAAATCCATTATCGTGATGTTTTCGGTTTTCAATGCTTCTTTTAGTGTTAGCAGGCCAAGAGGATACCAAGGCATCCTGGCTAGTTTAAGTAGAAGAGTACTTGTGGCGTCCTTGGTGGTTTCCTTGCAGGGCTGTGTTGTGACCGAGGCTTCCCGAGAGCATGAAGCAAACTCCTGGTCCCGACAAAAACCCCTTTTATTAAGTGACTGTGAATTCTGCTCATTCGCATCCAACAAAGTCTTTCAAGGGAGGATTTACAGTCACAGACCTTCTCTGGCTTGGAGAGCTGCCAGGACGATATCTGCAAAACTTGGCAAGGAGTCTGGGAGAGTCATGAACCAATGAAGCAAAGGAATTGTCTCCTGCAAACTCCACTCCCCTTTTGCTCCTCTTTTCTTTCCTCTGGGAGGGGCCATTCATCGTCCACCTGTGGCCTTACTCCCAAGTCCACCCCTGTTCTTTAGCTGCTCCCTTTGTTTGGCAACTCTGCGCATGCGCATACTGGGAACAGGCTCCAGCTGTTCATCTGCCTCACTGATGTCTGACTCTGAAAGCAGCTGATAACTGGCATACAGCTCTGGACCCCTCTCTGCCTCCGACACAGAGCCCTCCTCAGAGCCTGGAACTTTGATATGGCCCAAAGGCTAATCAATACAGTGTCAGGCCTGCAGTGGTTCCTTTAAGAATCTTTGGCCTGCCACACTCTTATTAAGCTGGGGATTTAGCAAAGGGTAGAATGTGCTGTTTTCAAAATAAGAAGTTCCTTCCTAGAAGCTCAAGGTCATCTTTTGTCTCCCAAACCTTTACACCTGGACGGAAGCAGTTAGGCGTGGACGCCAGCGTGGAAGAAGGAGATTGGACCATGTGATGGACTGTGGGTGTGGGGGCAAGATCATGAACTTTTAACTGGGTGGGATTCTGATGTAACTTCCAGAGTCGGAATACCATAGCACTATGCCAACATGCCTGCTTTATTAAATTGGAACTTTAAGCAGGGGTGGGTTTCAAAAAATGTTCGAACCTACTCTGTGGGTGTGGCCTCCTTTGTGGGAGTGGCTTGCTGCCCATGTGACTGGATGGGAGTGGCTTGCCACCCATGTGACCAGATATGAAGATGCCGACGACACTTGTCAGAACCACCTTAAATTACCTCACACACAGCACTGGCATGCATAAGAATATGATGTAAACTTGTTTTTTAAAAGGCATCTTTGGTTTGCGTTAAAACAACTTCAACACACGCAATGTTCTGATTGCATCACAAACGCAGTAGTCATCCTTACCTTTCACAGAGGCACCGAGTTTTATAAATAGGAGCATAATAGTGTAGAATAATCATATCCAAGGACCAGTGGTGGGTTTCAAAAAATGTTGGAACCTCTTCTGTAGGTGTGGCCTGCTTTCCGGCTCCACTGGTGGAACCTCTTCTAACCGGTTCGGTAGATTTGATGAACCGGTTCTACCGAATAGGTGCGAACTGGTAGGAACCCACCTCTGACTTTAAGTATAGTTTTGGCTTCGACTCTGATTTAATTTTACATGGTATTTGGAACGCTTACATACAGACCCAAAGACTCTTATAAATATATTTGTGAAGGAAGTCTATTAGACTGTTCTAAAGTACTTCAAAACGCTTGGAAAAGGCCACAATACACATCAAGATCAAATAACAGGGAAGGGGGAAAAATATGATTTTATAGCTTCTCCAAATTGAATGTTCTACCTTTGCTCTCGCTCCTCTTGTTTTGTTGTCGCCGCAACAAAAGCCGGAGTTCATTTGATCGCACCACAAAGGCGGTACATTTTGCAGGATGCGTCGGAAAATATATATATATAAAGAGGGGAGGGGGCTGTCTCCCCACACACACACACACATACACACACTGCACTTCCAACGGAGGAATTAAAATTTGATGCCTGGCTGTTCCTGTGACAGAAAGCAAGCACAACAAAAGAGGTTTGCACAATAAGGCAGCGGCTTATGAGAAGAAATTACCGGCTCTTTTGTGAAAGCCTGACCCAGTTGGGCAATCTGGCAGGAGAGAGTCTCTTTGTACTAATTCACTGGGAAGAGCCTGCCGAGCTGTAAAGCAAAGGGGTTTTTGAAGGCCTTTTGCAGCCGATCCCGTCTCCCCGCCACTCCCCGATTCTCCGGAAGATCAAGATTCCCCCCAAACGCCTCTTCAGATGTCTTGCAGCAAAGATCAGGGGGTCAGGTGGGCGGCCGAGTTTGGGAGAGCTTCCGAGGAGTTTTGGGAATTGATTTTATGGAAGGGGTCGGGGAAGCAATTTTGACACACATTTGTTTGGCTGGATCTAAATCAGGGGTGGCAAACTCCCTTTTTAATGAGTGGGTAAAGTGGGCATGGCCAGCTTGACTTCACTTGTGTCAGAGGTGCCTGTGGTGAACCGAGTGTTCCGGGAGTGAAAATGGGCTCCCAAGCTCCATTTCCGTCCACTAAATCATCACCATCATCATTTAACAACCTCGTAATCCCTTGCAGGGTGGAGTCTGGGCAACTGAATGGAGCTAGGAGTGTATTTGAATGGCCAGATGCCTTTCTTATCGCCGGTGCAGAGTTTTGTTCAGCAGATACATTCTCAAGTGTGCCCAGAGAGAGAGAAATAAATATCTTGCCTCTACCGAGGATCGAACTCACAGCCTGCTGATTGTGAGGCGAGAGCTCAACCCCTCTAGGGAACAAGAGAACACCCATGGCTTTTGAACGGTCACTAAACGAACTGTTGTAAGTTGAGGACTGCCTGTATTCACAGCCGCCAGTCTTTCTGGAAAGATAGAAATATCACCTTCCGCAGATCAAAAGCTTGTTTCCTTTGATGATAATTAGTAAGTCTCTGTAGGTGGTTTGTTTCCTAACTCTGCTCAGCAGGAGTTATGTTGTTCTACATAAACAAATGAAGGGGAAGTGCTGTGTGACCACACAGGTCTCTGCCTCTCCTGATTAGGAGAGGCATCCAAATCAGTATTAATCTTGTTTTAAAAAAAAAAAAGTACAAATTGGCCGGCCCAAGTTCTCTCCCCCCCCCCCCCCCTCAGTGACTTTGCAGGTGGAAATGGGATTGCAATATGAAGTTAGCCAAGGGTTTGTAACTGGAATGCAGGTAAATCCTCAATTTTCCAGTGTTCAATCCACTGCCTGCTCTACAGATTCGTTACAGGTCCTTGACTTATGACCACAATGGAGCCCAAAATTTCTGTTGCTAAGCGAGACATTTGGGAAGTGGGAATTGTGAATAATTAGTTACCTTATGGTAAGATGGGTGACCAATAAATGTTATACATAGATGATAGAATGAGCTAGAGAGATAGGATGGATGGATGGATGGATGGATGGATGGATGGATGGATGGATGGATGGATGGAGAGAGATGGGATAGATGATACATAGATAGATGGATAGAGATAGGTAGGTAGGTAGGTAGGTAGGTAGGTAGGTAGGTAGGTAGATAGATAGATATAGAAAGATAGATAGATATAGAAAGAGATAGAGGTAGAGAAATAGGGTAGATAGATGATAGATAGATAGATAGATAGATAGATAGATAGATAGATAGATAGATAGATAGATAGATAGATAGATAGATAGATAGATAGATAATAGATATAGAAAGATATAGAGATAGAGAAATAGGGTAGATAGATGATAGATAGATAGATAGATAGATAGATAGATAGATATAGAAAGAGAGAGAGAGAGAAATAGGGTAGATAGATGATAGATAGATAGATAGATAGATAGATAGATAGATAGATAGATAGATAGATAGATAGAATAGATAGAGATAGAGATAGAGATAGAGATAGAGATAGAGATAGAGATAGAGATAGAGATAGAGATAGGATAGATAATGGATAGAAAGATAGAGATAGAGATAGGATAGATAGATGATATATAGATAGGATAGATACGAATATAGAATAGATAATAGATAGACAGACAGACACACACACACACACACACACACACACACACAGGATATGATAGATAGATAGATAGATGATAGATAGATAGATAGATAGATAGATAGATAGATAGATAGATAGATAGATAGATGACCAGAACTGAAAGCTCCTTATCTCTAGGATCAGGCAAAGAAAGAGAATGATACCTGTGGCTTTGTACAGAAAGTAAAAAATTACCCCTTGGCAAAGCCACGTTTTGTGTGCTACTCAGAAGCTTTGTACACCCGGCATCCAAGTTTCTGCTGTGAATTTGTTATTTCAAGCCCAACGCTTTCCCCCCTCCTTCCTGGCTCTTCTCAGTCGAAGACTTGGCATCCCGGCGGCACCCAAAGACACCTTGAGATGAAATGGTTGCACTTTACCTCGGCGGCTACAGAGCCCCTTGTCATAAGCAGAAAACCTTGAGTTGCAGCCCACAGCAATTTCCCTCCTAATGGAAAGTAATTTCCCCCAATTTCCTTCTTCCTCCAAACAGGCATTCCGCATGAACACCATACCTCTACACCTAAAAATAGCAGCCGCATATGGAAATATGGGCTTTTATTTTTCTTTACTGTTTTAGATATAAAAGTGGTTGAGGCGGGAGGATATTTCTCTCGGGTTTTTTATTGATTTCCGTGGGTCCAACACAGATTTAAAGGTGAGCTATACGTATGAACAGTGCAACTGATCTTATTTCCATCCAGCAATGTATGTTTAAACGGGGTGATTCATGGTCCATCAGACTGTTGGGGGGGCCCGGACGGGTGTGGCTAAGTGGTCATGTGATTGGGTGGTGGATCTAAGTGGTCATGTGACACGGTGGGAATGGCTAGGTGGTCATGTGATTGGGTGGTGGAGCTAAGTGGTCATGTGACTGGGTGGGCGTGATCAATTTAGCAGTTCCCCTACTCACCCACCGCCCCTGGATCATATAGCAGTGGAAAACATCCTGAAAGGCTGTTTTTAAAGTGTTTTAAAAGACTTTTTTCCCCATTTTTTTTTATTTTTACACATTAAGAAACAACGTAAAAAAATTCTCATCCATTGCATACAGTCTGTCGTTTGGTTACAAGTGTTTTTGCATCCATATTCTCAATTACATATACAATCACAGATTTTCTGTCTAATATAACTAGATACCTCATTTTCATTGTACAACATATATTCAATTACAATTAATATTTCTTTCTTTTCAATAAACCTAATTCCCTTGCATTCTTGATTGTCTGTTTAATAACAATATACCTTTATGTAATTACTTATCTCATTCTGAATATTTTTACAGTATAAAAGAATTTGCCAACTGTTTATATTTATATATCACTATTTTCAATTATTTATAATCCCACCAATCATCCATCGAGTATGCTTATGTTCATTATTGTCCTTGTACATCATACACCAATCCTTTATCAAATGTACATAGATTCATTATTATCCTTATCCTTCATTTTAAAACAAAAAATTCTAAATTATTCAATTAATATTGAATTCATATTCATATATATGTCAATCTTTCATTGTATCGTTATTAATCTATTTAGCAACATAATTGCATTATCACTTATCTCCTTTAATTAAAACATAAGTAAAATATTTTTCATAGAGCTGAGGTGGCGCAGTGGTTAGAGTGCAGTACTGCAGCCACTTCAGCTGTCTGGTAGCTGCAGTTCGGCGGTTCAAATCTCACCGGCTCAGGGTTGACTCAGCCTTCCATCCTTCTGAGGTGGGTAAAATGAGGAGCCAGATTGTGGGGGCAATATGCTGACTCTGTAAACTGCTTAGAGAGGGCTGAAAGCCCTATGAAGCGGTATATAAGTCTAACTGCTATTGCTATTGCTATTCATTTCCATGTTTTTTTTTCCAGCCACTGATAAAACAAATCCCATATCTTGTAAAATTGCTCGTCTTCTTGTTCTCTAATTTCAAATGTCAATTTGCTCATTTCAGCACACTCCATTATTTCTCAAATAACTTCTTCCTGTTTTGCTATTGTTTCATTTTTCGTGTTTTTAAAGACTTTTAAAGCACTATTTTACAAGCTGGCAGCAGGGCTGTTTTTCAAGCCAGTAGCAACTCCTCCCCTACTCAACCACCGGCCCTGGGGCATGTGGCTGAACTGGGGAGATCGCCCCTCCGTCAGCTGGTCCTCCCCAGCACCCTTCGGCCTTTGGTGGCAGCGGTGTGATCAGAAGTGCAGCTCAATCAGTGAAGTAACTAACCAGAAAGGCAGCTGGAGTGGATGCTTGCTGGAAGATAAAAGCTGACGGCGATGGGCGGGCTGGATACTTTGCATTGGAGGGCTATATCCAGGGGTGGGTTTCAACCGGTTCGCGGCGGTCCCTGCGAACCGGTTGGTCGCCGAACCCGGAAGTAAGTAACTTCCGGGAACGGCGAAGGGCGCGCCCGCCCGCCCGCCCGCCCGCCCGCGGTCCTTACCCGGTTTTGATGAGTTCTGCGCTTCCACGCATGCGCAGGATGCATACAGCGCCTGCGTGATCATCCAGGAGCAGCTGGAGCGTTGCGCAGATGCTAGTACGCATGCGTGCACTGCGCGTGTGCACGAGGACGCCGCCGGCCCCGTTCCAACCGAACCGATTGGAACGGGGTGAGAAACCCACCCCTGGCTGTATCAGACCTGCGGGCCATAGCTTGGGGATCAGTGGTATAAATGCTTGTAAAAAAGAAAATTGATGGATGGATGGTGCGTGCATCTGTGAGAAAAAAAAAAATCCTTCACAACAATTGTACCTGGATTTATTTCCATCCAGCAATGTATAAATGCTTCGGGGGGAAAAATAATTAATGGATGGATGGATGGTGTATATGTGAGAGAAATCCTTTACAACTTAAGCAGAAACGAGCATTTTATTCAATTTTTACACCCCCTATACCGCCGAGCATCACACTTCCTCCCTTGGCAATATAGCGGTAACCACATTTAATTTTTCACCCACCGAAGACTGTCACAGACTGTAGGAAAAGGATATTTTTTAAAAAAGAAACGGTAAAGCAGGACACCCTATTTTCCTTGCATCAACTCTACACTGGCCAAGTGAACTCTGACCCATGTTTTGGGGTGTGGAGGGTTTTTTTTGGAATTCAGCTGGATTCATGTTGCAAAACAGGGAGGTCTAAGTGACATTTCTCCATCATGTACGCACTTGGGTGCGTGAAAATTTACTCATGCAAGCACTTATAGAGGTGATATTCAGCCAACACGTTATTCTTTCATGTGCACACATAACGTTATGTGAAATTGGGAACACATTAAACTATGGAAACGTCAAATATAAACAAAAGCAGGCCTTTCAATGATCCCTACAAATTAAAACGAAATTGAAAAGATTATTCATGGCTCTCTCGGGCTTACCCTGGACAAGCTGCGTAAGAGAGGCCTGCAGCCATCTTTTCTTTTGAGTCTTTGGCCTGCCACCCTTTCTATTATTCTGCTATGCATTTTTCTATGGTGGGAAAATGAGAGGGGGATTGTACAGAGTTAGATGCTATGTAGCCATAACAACATTCTTCCTAGAAAGCCAAGGTCATCCTTTGTATTTGCACCTCTGCACCTGGCCGGAACTGGATGGGTGGAAGCTGCCAACATGGCAGTGGAAGATTGGACCATGTGATGGACTTGTGGGCGTGGGGGCAAGATCTTGAACTTTCAACTGGGTGGGGAAAACCGGGAAGCTTTCAGATTCTGGTTTTCCCAGATGCGCCAACATGGCTCTCTTAATGAATTGGAATTTTGAGCAATACTTTGCCTTGGACTCTGATTTACTTTTGGATGCTGTTTGGAACGCTGACAGGGAGCTACTTCCAGAACCAGTAGATGCTTGGGTGTGTGTTGAGTTCAGACACATTGTGTGACCCCAGCTTGCTCTGCATTATTAATACCAAGTCCCAGTGGAGTTTCCTTGGGTGTGAAGGTGAAAAGCAATCAACAAACAGGAAAGAATGAGGGAATTCTATTTCATCGGGACTGGAATAAAATGCTTCTTATTTACTTGTCTTGAGGATTGACAAACCAGAGCGATTGTGAGGTGGTGATTGGCCATTCAGTTAGAAGGAGGGGTTTGGAGTGAGGATCATCAAACTTGTTGCTGAAGCACAACTCCCAGCAGCTCCAGCCAAGATGGACAATGGTGAGGGTGTCAGGAATCAACACAGAAAACTCTAGGACAGGAGTGTCCAGCCTTACCAACTTGATGAAGTGTGGACTTCAACTCCCAGAATTCCTGAGGAATTCTGGATGCTGGTCCGCACTTCATCAAGTTGCTAAGGCTGGAGGCCTCCGCTCTAGGAAGCTACAGGCCCTCCATTTGTACTACCTGGTCTAACCCAGGGGTTGGCAACCTTAAACACTCAAAGAGCCACAAAGTTCCTAACTGGAAGCCCCCCATTCAATTCTGGAGCCGACCAGAAGTTCAGTTCCCCCACCATAGAGTTTCCTCCTAGCACAGCGTCTTTTTTCCTCTGCTGACCGGAAGTCCGGTTCCCCCACCATAGAGTCTCCTCCTAGCACAGCGTCCTTTTTCCTCTACCTGTCCTAACCGAAAGCCCTATCAATTGCGGAGTCAACCGGTGACAGGGAGCCACAGCAGAGGGATGAAAGAGCCACATGCAGCTTCAGAGCCGCAGGTTGCTGATCCCTGGTCTAACCTGACACAGTGTCAATCAATCGGGGTTTAATACTACTACACTTCAGGTGGCCTATACTTATTCATCATTTTCAACAGGGAGCAATTACACAGTCCCGCCCCCTCTTTTCAATGAAGGAACTGGCCAACCCATGGCTGCCATTTTAATCGCAGAAGGCAACTGCCAATAATGCTATGTCACTCTTCCAGGAAACCACCCAGCCACCCACCAATTCAGTTCTTCCACACCATTCTCAACCCACTAAATGTGAATTAGGGAAAGGTAAATTGATGAGGCCCTCTTCCACTAGTACCAATTATCCCAGCCCTTCCTGATCCTGCCTGCAGGTATATTTACGGAAGAGTGGAGAGCACTGTAATCTCTGGGAGGCCAAAGGCACAAAATTGGTATGTGGCATCGTTTGATAAACCCCTGGCTGTGATGGAAGTCTGTTAACTCAGCAAAAAAACGTGCGGAGAAAATGTGAATTTAATTTGATCTATTATATAAGGGCATAATGATGCCCTCCATCTGCTGTGAAATATAAGCGATTCCTTTTTGGCGGTTTGCATAATATCATAGAGTGTTCCCAGCCTTATTGGTTTGCCAGGGACAGAATAGCTTGCTTGCTTATCCACAAGGGCCTTTGTGCGCATCTGTGCGGGCGCACGCGCGCACAGAGCTGCTTGTTCTCTAAGAACAGGATGTCCCCAGGAGTGGGTTGCTGGTGGCATTACTGCTAGTTTGCCGCACAAATTTTGCTTCACTCACGTGCACGCCTCACTTGTGTTCCGCACACATGCGTATTTGCACCTAAAAGGGTCTGCGCATGTGCAAAACATTAAAAAGGGGGGGAAAATACATTTCTGCAATGAAAATACATTTCTGCATGCGCAGAAAGGAAAATCAAGATGGCGGGCACTGTAGGAGAACCGCTTTGGGGGTGTGGCAGGCCTGTTGCAGCGACCCAGGCCCCCAAGTTACTACCGGTTCTACTGAACCGGTCCGAACCGCTAGGAACCTACCTCTGGACCCCCCCCCCCATATTTTCTTGTCTGGATTACAAATTCGAGAGGGGTGTCATTATGTCAACAATGCAAGTCGAGAACTTTTCATGAGGAGGAGAAAGTATTCAGAACTTACAATACAATACAATAGCAGAGTTGGAAGGGACCTTGGAGGTCTTCTAGTCCAACCCCCTGCCTAGGCAGGAAACTCTATACTGTTTCAGACAAATGTCTATCCAACATCTTCTTAAAGACTTCAAGTGTTGGAGCATTTATAACTTCTGGAGGCAAGTTGTTCCACTGATTAATTGTTCCCGCTGTCAGGAAATTTCTCCTCAATTCTAAGTTGCTTCTCTCCTTGATTAGTTTCCACCCATTGCTTCTTGTTCTGCCCTCAGGTGCTTTGGAGAATAGTTTGACTCCCTCTTCTTTGTGGCAACCCCTGAGATATTGGAACACTGCTATCATGTCTCCCCTAGTCCTTCTTTCCATTAAACTAGACATACCCAGTTCCTGCAACCGTTCTTCATATATTTTAGTCTCCAGTCCCCTAATCAACTCTGTTGCTCTTCTCTGCACTCTTTCTAGAGTCTCCACATCTTTACTACATTGTGGAGACCAAAAGTGGATGCCGTATTCCAAGTGTGGCCTTACCAAGGTATTATATATGGTATTCATGGGATCTTGATTCTATCCTGTCTATGTAGCTTAGAACTGTGTTGGCTTTTTTGGCAGCTGCTGCCCACGGCTGGCTCCTATTTAAATGGTTGTCCACTAGGACTCCAAGATCCCTCTCACAGTTACTACTGTTGAGCAAGGTACCAACTATACTGTACCTGTGCATTTCGTTTTTCTTGCCTAAATGTAGAACCTTACTCTTTTCACACTGGATTTCATTTTATTAGCTAGTGCTCAATGTTCAACTTGCCGTTTGTTATTCTAAGCGGGGCATTTCCTTAGCCAATAATAGGTTGAGAAAAGGGAACTCAGACCGATGTTTTATTTAAAAAATAAAATATCACAGAAACAAGAGAGAAAAATGCTATTTCAGAACCTAGAGAACTAATTTGGTTTTATCAACGCCAGGAACTCTTTTTCGACATTTTGATGGTCACTCAGCTCGCTCAGGCTGTAGTATCTATGGACGATCTTTTCTGCGGTGACCCCTACCATGCGCACCCCGTGGGTGTCCTCTCCTAGCTGGCATCCAATGGCCGACGAAATGACCATGTCGAGATCTTTGTACGTTCCTCCAGCGTTTTTGTGAAGGTGTCCAGAAAATACTGTTTTAATACCTGTGGGAAATCAAAAGAAACCATTATTTGGGCTCAACAGCAATAGCGTTTAGACTTATATACCGCTTCACAGTGCTTTTACAGCCCTCTCTAAGCGGTTTACAGAATCAGCCTATTTGCCCCCAACAATCTGGGTCCTCATTAGACCCACCTCGGAAGGATGGAAGGCTGAGTCAACCTTGAGCCAGTCAGCATTGAACTCCTGGCAGTGGGCAGAATTAGTCTGCAATGCTGCATACTAACCACTGTGCACCATGGAAAGAAGAAAGGAAGGAAGGAAGGAAGGAAGGAAGGAAGGAAGGAAGGAAGGAAGGAAGGAAGGAAGGAAGGAAGGAAGGAAGGAGAAAAGGAAGAGCAATAGCACTTAGACATATACTGCTTTACAGCGCTTTACAGCCATTTCTAAGCGGTTTATAGAGTCAGTATATTTCCTGGAACAATCTGGGTCCTCATTTTACCCACCTCAGAAGGATGGAAAGCTGAGTCTACCTTGAGCCGGTCAGGATCGAACTGTGGGAAGTCAGCAGAGTTAGCCTGCAATACTGCATTCTAACCGCCGCATCTCATTGCATTGTTATTGTTCAGAGAAAATGTGGAGAGATTCCTTGCGAGCCTTGAGGAGCTCACTAAAATCTTCCAAAGACCTCCATCTAATATTGTGAACATAACCAACGTGGGTTCAAGAAGATTGGAAAGATCTATAAGGTTGCCCAATTTTTTTTTAACAAAATACATTTGATTAGTGAAAGTTGGACCGTAAGGAAGACTGAGCACCAAAGAATGGAGGCCTTTGAACTCTGGTGCTGGAGAAGACTCCTGCGAGTCCCTTGGACTGCAAGATGATCAAACCGGTCAGTTCTAGAGGAGATCCACCCTGGCTGCTCTTTAGAAGGCCAGATACTGAGGAGGAAACTCAAAGACTTTGGCCACCAGATGAGAAGGAAGAAGGACTCCCTGGAGAAGAGCCTCATGCTGGGAACGATGGAGGGCAAAAGAAGAAGGACTGCAAGGTGATCCAACCGGTCAGTCCTAGAGAAGATCAACCCTGACTGCTCTTTAGAAGGCCAGATCCTGAAGAGAAACTCAAAGACTTTGGCCACCTGAGGAGAAGGAAGGATTCCCTGGAGAAGAGCCTCATGCTGGGAAAGATGGAGGGCAAAAGAAGAAGGACTGCAAGGCCATCCAACCGGTCAGTCCTAGAGGAGATCCACCCTGGCTGCTCTTTAGAAGTCCAGATCCTGAAGAGGAAACTCAAAAGACTTTGGCCACCTAATGAGAAGGAAGGACTCCCTGGAGAAGAGCCTCATGCTGGGAACGATGGAGGGCAAAAGAAAAAGGGGACGACAGAGAAGGAGGTGGTTGGATGGGGTCACCAAAACTATCAGCATGAGCTTCAATGGACTCCAGAAGATGGTAGAAGACATGAAGGAAGGACAGGGGTCGTGATAGGTCGGACACAACTTCCCATCTAAACAACAACAACAAAAGTATTCCATATACCAGCAGCTACTGCCAAAGAAGCCACATTTCCAAGGGTTGGGGGACAGATCGAGATGACAAGGTCTTATTTTCAGGCTTCCTCTTCCCCAATCCTTTTGAGTTTCATTTTAAAGCCTGGTTTACAGATAAAATTATTCCCTTCATTGCACTTGTTGTCTGAAGCTCAAACATAGTCAATCAGAAATAGGTTTTGCGGTGTCTTTCAGACCGTGATCCTTGAGCGTTTCATTTCAAGACACTAATAAAACATGGCATGCAATTTAAGACATGATCCATGCTTTGACAGACAATTGTTGCTAATGTGCCCCGATTTCAGATTAATGGGAAGGCACAATGAAATCTCAATGAGGGGAAGGGTTAAAGAGAAAAATAACAACAATTCCCTGAACTGGTTTGCCACCCAATTCCAAAGCTGTGAGAGTAACACAATCCCCTAGCTCGCTTTTGGGGACCTCACACCAAATGTGTTGGGACTCCCACTAATTCTGGTTGACTTGGCCAACGGCTAGGACCTGTAGGAGCAGAAGTCCAAAACACATGGAGTGTTGTGGCCCGCCGGCGCAGCTGGCAGTAGATTCGGACAGTGAGGAGGTTGGGGAGGAACCCTGGGCTTTGAACTTGAGATTCCTGTTCCTACGCAAGAACATGGATTCTAGTCCTATATTCTAGTCCTGGAACATGTAGTCCTGGAGCCTGGGGAAAGCTCTAATGAGGGCTCTGTGTTGGAGGCAGAGAGGGTGCCAGAGCCGTCTGGCAGTTATCAGCTGCCTTCAGAGTCAGACATCAGTGAGGCAGAAGAACAGCTGGAGCCTGTTCCCAGTGTGCGCATGTGCAGAGTTGCCCGACGAAGGGAAGAGCTAAAGAACAGGGGTCAACTTGGGAGTAAGGCCAAAGGTGGCCAATGAATGGCTTATTTCCTCCCAAGGGAAATAAAATAGGAGAGAAAGGGGAGGAGTTTGCAGGAGACAATTAATTTGTTTAATTGGTTGGTGACTCTCCGAGACTCCTTGCCAAGTTTTGCAGAGATCGGCCTGGCAGCTCTCCAAGCCAGAGAAGGTCTGGGACTGTAAATCCTCCTTTGAAAGACTTTGCTGGATGTGAATGAGCAGAATTCACAGCCAATTAATCAAAGGGGTTTTTGTCCCTTTATGCTCTTGGGCAGAGTGACCAGACGAAGGGAACAGCTGAAGAACAGGGGTCGACTTGGGAGTAAGGCCTCAGGTGGACGGTGAATGGCCCCTCCCAGAGGAAATAAAAGAGAATATCAGAATTCCCTCCCCAAAAGGAAGAACTTCCAGAGGGGTTTAGAGACAAGACCTACAGCTTTGGGCTACACATTGTTAGGTTCTTCTGAATTATGCAGGTGGCCAGAGGTTCTCCTGCCCAAAGACAGAAGGATTGTCCTTCTCTGCGTGGCACGACAAAACCGCGGTCCACTAAAGCGCGCCCGATTAAAGCGCGTACCTGACATCATCAGCAGCGCGACAAATACGACCGCGGAGAAAAAAGGGCGCTTTAAAAAGCGCTTTTAAAGCAAGCCGATTCACGTTAAGGTAAGGGTTAGGGTTAGGGTTAGGTTAAGGGTTAGGTTTAGGGTTAGGTTAAGCGTTAGGGTTAGGTTTAGGGTTAGGTTAAGGGTTAGCGTTAGGTTTAGCGTTAGGTTAAGGGTTAGGTTTAGGGTTAGGTTTAGGGTTAGGTTAAGGGTTAGGTTTAGGGTTAGGTTAAGGGTTAGGTTTAGGGTTAGGTTTAGGGTTAGGTTTCGGGGGGTTAGGTTTAGGTTTACGTGTTAATTTTAGCTTTACCGCTCACAGCGTGCTTTTTTCGTCGCGCTGTGATGACGTCAGGTACGCGGTTTCGTCGAGCGCGCTTTAGTCGACCGCAGTTTTGTGGTGGAACCCCTTCTCGGATCATATTTTTCTCCTCCTTTCGAGGAACAGTTTTACGGCAGAGAATCAAAACGAGAGGAATGCTCCTTTTGGGATGTTATTTTTTTTCTTTTAAAGCAGCCAGGATGGCGTGACACTATATCCTCTGGGGTTTTGCACCGATGCAACCTGCCACCTGTTTTTCTTCTGCCGCTTTCCGCTGGATTTTCAGATTTGTCTCTTCAAGGAAGGTGCCGGGAGTAATTGAAAAGCAACCTACATACACAACCAACATAGGTAAAAAAAAAAAAAAAAAAAAAAGGAGAAAACCCCCCCACCATCCATAAAAACCGACAGCGAAATAGTCACTGGATTTTTTTCAGCTCCCTGCCATTCACCCAACTCAGTTTTCAGATCTCCCCAAGGTTCCTGCGCCGAACACAGCACCACCAAGTTAATCTGTCCCAGGTGGCCGTTGCATCTTACAATTCGATGTCATAAAACTTCAAAAATCTGGCTGTTTTCTGACTTCGGGGCTGGGTTTTTTCAAGCTGAGTCGGCTTTTCATTGGGTGGGTTTTAATCAAAATACGCTTGGCAGAACTTCCAGAGTATTTTAACATTCTGGTCTGACACCACCTCAAAAAGAAACTTTTAATGAAGAAAACACAGCAGGGAATAGGCCAGCCGCAGCTATCTGGAACAGGGAGTAAGTTACGTTTTCATCATCTGACATCACCTGATTAGCAACGAATGCGTTCTGCGTTACGATGTGCAGAATGTCCTCTGCTTGAGGCATCCCGAAGCCATCCTTCCCTCCGGATTTCTCGGTATCCAATTTTAGTAGTTTAATGATGCCTCTGTGGGGACCTTGGTGCTGTCTGAGCTTGGCTGTTTTCTCGCAGAGGTTTCATTACCCAACTAGGTGACATCATCAGTGCTAGAAGAGAGTGGGGTTTGCGAGGAGGAGAAGGATGATGAAGAGGAGGAGAAGAAGGAGGAAGAACAACTGTGGGGTCCTTGGTGCTCTCTGAACTTGGTGGTTTTCTCGCAGAGGTTTCATTACCCAACTGTTCTGACCGAGGCTTCCCAAGAGCCTGAAGCAAACTCCTTGTCGTGACAAAAGCCCCTTTTATTAATTGACTGTGAATTCTGCTCATTCACATCCAGCAAAGTCTTTCAAGGGAGGATTTACAGTCACAGACCTTATCTGGCTTGGAGAGCTGCCAAGCCGATAGCTGCAAAGTTTGGCAAGGAGTTCTCGGAGAGAACATGGGCCAGTCCTGGAGTTTGGGGAAGGCTCTGACGAGGGCTCTGCGTCGTAAGCAGAGATGGGGCCAGGGCCGTCTGGCAGTTATCAGCTCGCTTTTGGGGACCTCACACCAAATGTGTTGGGACTCCCACTAATTCTGGTTGACTTGGCCAAGGGCTAGGACCTGTGGGCGCAGAAGAAGTCCAAAACACATGGAGTGTTGTGGCCCGCCGGCGCAGCTGGCAGTAGATTCGGACAGTGAGGAGGTTGGGGAGGAACCCTGGGCTTTGAACTTGAGATTCCTGTTCCTACGCAAGAACATGTATTCTAGTCCTATATTCTAGTCCTGGAACATGTAGTCCTGGAGCCTGGGGAAAGCTCTAATGAGGGCTCTGTGTTGGAGGCAGAGAGGGGGCCAGAGCCGTCTGACAGTTATCAGCTGCCTTCAGAGTCAGACATCAGTGAGGCAGAAGAACAGCTGGAGCCTGTTCCCAGTGTGCGCATGTGCAGAGTTGCTAGACGAAGGGAAGAGCTAAAGAACAGGGGTCAATTTGGGAGTAAGGCCAAAGGTGGACAATGAATGGCCCCTCCCAGGGGAAATAAAATAGGAGAGAAAGGGGAGTGGAGTTTGCAGGAGACAAATTCATTCCATTTCAATTCATTTTAGTTCAATTCATCAGGGTGAAGATCTGTTCCTGACTTCTTGCCAAGTAATTGCTGCCACAGCGTGGCGTTTGGAAGATATCGGCCCGGCAGCTCTCCAAGCCTGATCAAGGTCTGCAGTTGTGAAACCTCATGAAAGACTGCTGGCCGGGACTTTGCTGGAGAGGAATTCCCTTTAACCTAAATAAAAGGGGTTTTATCGGGACGAGGAGTCGGCTTCGTGCTTTTGGGAAGCCTAGGTCAGGACAGAAACTGCCTGGGAACCATCATCTCTTTAGGTGGCTTTTGAGCTGAATTAGATGCATGGTAGTGATGTTAGGATGGAAGGTTTTCAGGGAACGTTCTCCATGTATTTAATGAAGGGATTGTTTCATTTGGGAGTTCCTCTAAATCAACCCCTTATAGGTTAGCCCTGGATGGATTTCTTGGGACTCTGAACTGGTCCGTATTTCATTTTTCTTTTTTAAACGAGGGTGCCTTCTTTAGCATTCCGCTTTAATAGCGGGATTGGTTTATAGCTCCGTCTTCTTTTGCAGGATTTATGTTAGCAACCTTCTCATGCATTCCGGAGTGGATCCTATCGTGCCCCTTTGGCAGATTTACTACGCAGTGGTCCGTTATGGAAATGTTTGCACTAGCAAATGCTGATCTTGATGTGTAAATCCGAACCCCCCGGGGAAATAATCAACTGGGAATGGAGTGACTGCTAAATTGGGGTCAGGCCAACGGAACCCACGAGTGTTTTCGGTCCTGCATATTAAGAGTCACATCCCTGCTACTGTTGGCACCATCGCTTGGCTTATATAGAGTGGACTGGGGAAAAAGAAATCAACGGTCTTGACCTTTAAATCTTTTATTCTTCTAAATCAGTCGTTCTTTGTTTTTCATTTCTACTGGCTATTGCAAATTGATAGTCTCATTGAAGGACCATTTAATAAACTTCCCTACACAATTGAGCTGAAGAGGTATGTTGCTAAGTTACATAGAATAGAATGAAAGAGTTGGAAGGGACCTTGAAGGTCTTCTAGTCCAACCCCCTGCTTAGGCAGGAAACCCTAACACCACTTCAGACAAATGGATATCCAACATCTTCTTAAAAACGTCCAGTGTTGGAGCATTCACAACTTCTGGAGGCAAGTTGTTCCATTGATTAAACGTTCTCACAGTCAGGAAATTTCTCCTTAGTTCTAAGTTGCTTCTCTCCTTGATTAGTTTCCACCCATTGCTTCTTGTCCTGCCTGAAAAGGTGCTTTGGAGAATAGCTTGACTCCCTCTTCTTTGTGGCAACCCCTGAGATATTGGAAGACTGCTATCATGTCTCCCCTAGTCCTTCTTTTCATTAAACTAGACATACCCAGTTCCTGCAACCGTTCTTCGTATGTTTTAGCCTCCAGTCCCCTAATCATCTTTGTTGCTCTTCTCTGCAGTCTTTCTAGAGTCTCAGCATCTTTTTTACATTGTATTATATTGTATTGTATTGTATTGTACTTTACTCTACTATACTGTACCCTACTCTGAGAAAATTACCTTTTCAACAAGTTTCTTCACTCTTTTCTTTGGTTCCTCCTTAACCACCATGATATCTTTTGGTAGCACTCAATCCTGGCTTAACGGTGAAATTAAAATGTGGCAGATTTTTCAATTGACAAATATTTATGATAAGGACGCAATTTTATTTTTAATTAGCCCAACTGTTAGGGACACTTGTAAAGTGAGAAACGAAGCTCAGCATTTTCACACCAGATGTAGCTTCTGAAACTCAAGTTTAGCTCTGTGGCATAAAATGAATGGGCCGTTGAAGAAATCCAATTAAACAACAGACAGGCAAATAAACATTTTCTGTTTCATGGGGGACTTCAAACGGAGTAAATACAAACAGGTTGTTTTAGAGGGGGAAAAAAATGGAGAGAACTTCAAGGGAACAGAAGGCTGCCATAGAACAAGTAATTATGAATGAAAGAATTCATAATGATGGGCTTCAGATAGGACGAATCATCATTTATTTAGGAATGGTTTATGTATAAACCAATGCCGGCCAGTGACTGAAATATTGATAAACATTCTCAACAGGTGCATCCCCCCCTCCCCATTTCATACAAAATATCTATACAGGGCTTCCAGTCAGGTGTACTCTGAAGATCAGGGAGAAAATGGTCATAGAAAAAATTAAGTTGTTTTTGTATTTTTAGAATAAGAGATAATTTTGTAACTATATTGGTATTTGAGGCAAAGGAAATTGGAACTTCCTTCCTTCCTTCCTTCCTTCCTTCCTTCCTTCCTTCCTTCCTTCCTTCCTTCCTTTGATCCATCCATCCATCCATCCATCCATCCATCCATCCATCCATCCATCCATCCATCCATCCATCCATGGTGCACAGGGGTTAGAATCAATATTGCAGGCTAACTCTGCTGATCAAGGTTGACTCAGCCTTCCATCCTTCCGAGGTCGGTAAAACGAGGACCCTGATTGTTGGGGGCAAGAGGCTGACTCTGTAAACCGCTTAGAAAGGGCTATAAAGCACCGTGAAGCGGTATATAAGTCTAAGTGCTACTGACGATTAGCTGTGGTGGTGCATTGGTTAGAATGCAGTTTTGCGGTTAATACTGCCAACAGTTCGATCCTGACCAGCTCCAGGTTGACTCAGCTTTCCATCCTTCCGAGGTCAGTAAAACGAGGACCTAGATTGTTTGGGGCAGAATGCTGACTATGTAAACCGCTTAGAGAGGGATGCAAAGCACTGCAAAGCGGTATATAAGTCTAAGTGCTACTGCTATGACTAAGTTAACAATGGCAACGATTCACTTAGGAACTGTGGTTAGAAAGTCCATAACATGGGCCAAAGTAACTGTCTCACTTGCTTAGCAACAGAGACTTTGGGCCGAATTGTGGTTGTAAGTCGAGGACTACCTACAAATAAATTTAGAAAACTGTATCCCACGGACGGAACTGATACCTGCTCGGCAGAATTTTTCCATCAGCTCGTGTCGAACGGCCTTCTCCAGATTGAAGTAGTTGTGGTCCTCTTCAGGTTCGTTTACGAAGAAGGGGATGTGCTGGAAGACGACGGCATGGCGGCACTGCTTTTTCTCCGCCAGGGCCAGCTGCTGCTCCAGCCACGCGTCCTGCGCCGCCTTTAACGCCGCGCATCGAGAAGCGTCGAAATACAGCTGGGAATTCAGCACGAGAAAGAAGACACCGCCGACCCAAAAGCTGAAGTAATCATCGCCCCACTGCTGGCAATAATCGCGGACGGTTTCCGGCGTGGGTGTGTTGCCCAAGTCGTGATTGCCGCTGACGAAAACCAGAGGGATGTCGCTTCTAAGGTCCTTCAGGACATTTCTTAGGTCCCGGATTTGGGCCTCGCGCCATTCCGTCCCTGCAAAACAAGAAGCACGAAGTGTTAGGACCATAATGGCGAACCTACGGCACGCTTGCCACAGGTGGCATGCGCCACCATTTCTGAAGGCACCTGAGGCATTGCGCTGCCAGCTCCAGCAGATTTTTGGCCTTGATTTTCGCCCCTTTTTCGCCATCAGGCTTCTCTGAAGCTTCCGGAGGGCGAAAAACCGCCTAACGTGCAAACCGGAAGTTTGGGAATGGACTTCCGGTTTGCATGTTGGGCTGTTTTTTTGCCCTCCGGAAGCTTCAGGGAATCCCCCTGAAGCCTCCGGAGGGAGAAAAACAGCCCAACGGGCAACCCGGAAGTCCGTTCCTGAACTTCCGGTTTGCAGGTTGGGTGGTTTTTCACCTTCCCCAGGTTCCCTGAAAGTGTCTGGAGCCTGGGGAGGGACAAAAATGGACCTACAGGGCTCACCGGAAGTCGGAAAACGAGCCGTTTCTGGCCTCTGAGGGCCTCCAAGAGGTGGGGGAGGCTGTTTTCATCCTCCCCAGGCTCCTAGAAAGCCTCTGGAGTGTGGGCTGGGCGAAAAACTCCCCCCTGTGCAGGATGTTGGGAAATGCTCAACCAGCAGAGAGGGAGTCTCAAGTGAGGAATTAGCTTAGAATTGTTGCGTAGCCGCAAGAGATCCAAAACCAGGGGTGGGTTCCTGCCAGTTCTAACCTCTTCTATAGAAGAGGTTCCACAAATCTACCGTGCCGTTTAGAACTGGTTCCAGCTCCCTCCTCCCTGCCCGTCCGCACATCATCAAGATGAAGAGCGAGAGGAGGAATTCTGGGAGTTGAAGTCCACAAGTCTTAAAGCTGTCAAGATTGAACACCCCTGGGGTTTTTTCTTCTAAAGGGTTAGGGTTGCAAGGGTCTTATAACTTGACAGCTTTAAGACTTGCGTGCTTCAAATGCCAGAGTTTCTGAGCCAACATTTTGGTTGCTAAGCAAGAGCGTTGTTAAGTGAGTTTCACCACATTTTACAAGTTGGCCACGCCCACCCAGTCACGACTGCCAAGCCACTCCCACTCAGTCACGTGGCTGGCAAGCCACTCCCACCCAGTCACATGGCCAGCAAGCCACTCCAACAAAGCAGACCACACTTACAGAAGAGGTTCCAAAATTTTTTGAAACCCACCACTGTCCAGAACTGACCCTCCCCTAATCTCTGTAGAGCCTCATCTCTCTGCTTCCAAGAGAAGGCAAGCAGTCTGAGGGGGCTACCATGAAGAAGGCGTCAAAAAGTACCTGAAGGTGGGACAAGTAGTAACAGATGGAAACTAATCAAGGATATGTATTACCCTTCCTTCCTTCCTTCCTTCCTTCCTTCCTTCCTTCCTTCCTTCCTTCCTTCCTTCCTTCCATCCATCCATCCATCCATTCATCCATCCATCCTGCACAGAGGCTAGAATGCAATATTGCAGGCTAATTCTGCCAACTGCCAGAAGCTCGATTCTCACCAGCTCTAGGTTGACTCATCCTTCCATCCTTCCGAGGTGGGTAAAATGAGGAGCCAGATTGTTGGGGGCAAGAGGCTGACTCTGTAAACCACTTAGAGAGGGCTGTAAAAGCACTGTGAAGCGGTATATAAGTCTAAGTACTAGTGCCCGCCTTCCTTCCTTCCTTCCTTCCTTCCTTCCTTCCTTCCTTCCTTCCTTCCTTCCTTCCTTCCTTCCTTCCTTCCTTCCATCCATCCATCCACCCATCCATCCATCCACCCATCCATCCATCCATTCATCCACCCACCTATCCATCCAGCACAGAGGCTAGAATGCAATATTGCAGGCTAATTCTGCCAACTGCCAGAAGTTCGATTCTCACCAGGCTCAAGGATGACTCAGCCTTCCATCCTTTCGAAGTGGTTAAAATGAGGATCCAGATTGTTGGGGGCAAATAGGCCGACTCTGTAACCCGCTTAGAGAGGGCTGTAAAGCACTGTGAAGTGTTATATAAGTCTAAGGGCTATTGCCCTTCCTTCCTTCCTTCCTTCCTTCCTTCCTTCCTTCCTTCCTTCCTTCCTTTCATCCATCCATCCATCCATCCATCCATCCATCCATCCATCCATCCATCCATCCTGCACAGGGGCTAGAATGCAATATTGCAGGCTAATTCTGCCAACTGCCAGAAGTTCGATTCTCACCAGGCTCAAGGTTGACTCAGCCTTCCATCCTTCTGAGGTGGGTAAAATGAAGACCCAGATTGTTGGGGGCAAATAGGCTGACTCTGTAACCCGCTTAGAGAGGGCTGCAAAGCACTGTGAAGCGGTATATAAGTCTAAGTGCCAGTGCTATTTATTTATTTATATTTTTTTGCAGGAATTTCCACTGACTCGGTCTGCCTCCATCTTTCAACTCCTGCCATTCCATTTTTTTTACAAAGCCCTCGGAGTTGTAAAAGCCAAGAGTAAAAAATGCAATTATCTCAAAAACGGTTCAACATTTTTTTAAAAAAAAGCAACACAGTCCAAGTGAACCGTAAAGTGTCGACTATTTAATGGCCTCAAAGCAGAGTGCCAATACTTCCGGCTGTAAAATGTGTTTGATCTCCTGTCAAAAGCATTTGTTTCATCTGATATGTCTAGATTTTATAGGGGCTTCAGAAGAGGTGTCAGAAATAAAGTCGCAGGGATCCCGTATCAGCTTTCTGGCTGTAAATTATCAATTAACATGCTGTGGTCACTCAGTGGTGGCTAGCAAGCTGTTGAGGTCAGACATCGAGAACTTGAGGGTGGAAAGCAAGGGGTTTCAATCAAGATCTCCTGAAAAAAGTCTCTTATTTATTTATTTTCTAGCTAGATATCCGTGCTTTGCGATGAAACCGTATGATCGGGCTATGCAGGAAAAATTCAGTTCACAGTCCGTTGGCTCAGCGGCGATCGGTGATTGAAACACATAAGGGAATATCATTCCCGCCGCCTTGAGTCCGGAAGCAGTTCCATGGGTGGAAGGCGTAGACATTTTGGTGAGGTACCAACATTTATTACTGCAAGGAGCCCCAGGTCGCTCCTGAGTGAAGGAGTGGAACGTCTGCCAGTTTGAACTGAGGTAAAAGAATGTGAGGCAACTGGCAGTTGGAACAGAGTTCTTTTCAGGTGGGGAGGGGGAGTAGAACTCCTTAGCATCAGAGCATGTTAATTACTGTATAAGAAATACTAATGATCCGATGGTCATTTTGAAAAAATCTTTTCTTAGCGAGCACCTAGAAGCCAAAAGGAACATACGTGCCAAATTTCACGTTTCTAGGCTTTATGGTTTTGGAGATTTTGTGATGAGTGAATGGTACTTGGCTTCTATCTATCTATCTATCTATCTATCTATCTATCTATCTATCTATCTATCTATCTATCTATTATCTATCTATCTATCTATCTATCTATCTATCTATCTATCTATCTACAAGATTTTTGATTTTGCCTTAATTACTTTATAAGTAACTTAAGGCAGCTAACATATTGCTATTTGTGTGAAAAATATGTGTGTGAATGCATATAAAACAGTTGCCTTATTAATATGTCAGTTTTATTAAATAACAAAGTTAGTGGGCTTATATGGCTGGAGGTGGCGCAGTGGTCAGAATGCAGTATTGCAGTCTAACTCTGTATTCCCACTGCCAGGAGTTCAATCCTGACTGGTTGAAAGTTGACTCAGCCTTCCATCCTTCCGAGGCCAGTAAAATGAGGATGGTGGGGTGACATGATAGCTGTTCGAATATCTCAGGGGCTCCACAAAGAAGAGGGAGTCAAGCTATTCTCCAAAGCATCTGAGGGCAGGACAAGAAGCAATGGGTGGAAACTAATCAAGGAGAGAAGCAACTTAGAACTAAGGAGAAATTTCCTGACAGTGAGAACAATGAATCAGTGGAACAACTTGCCTCCAGAAGTTGCGAATGCTCCAACATTGGAAGTTTTTAAGAAGATGTTTGTCTGAAGTGGTGTAGGGTTTCCTACCTGAGCTGGACTAGAAGACCTCCAAGGTCCCTTCCACCTCTCTATTCTATTCTATTCTATTCTGTTTTTAATTCTACTCTACTACTATTCCTATTCCTATTTCTATTCCTATTCTATTCTACTCTTAATTCTACTCTATTCTACTCTACTTATTTCTATTCTATTCTATTCTTAATTCTACTCTACTACTATTCCTATTCCTCCTTCTATTCTATTCTACTCTTAATTCTACTCTATTCTACTCTATTTATTTCTATTCTATTCTATTCTATTCTATATTCTACTCTACTACTATTCCTATTCCTATTCTATTCTACTCTTAATTCTACTCTATTCTACTCTACTTATTTCTACTCTACTCTACTCTACTCTACTCTACTCTACTCTACTCTACTCTACTCTACTCTACTCTTTCCTATCCTATCCTTAAAGCAGAACAATTCATTTCAACGATCTATACAGCCTCCTACTTCTTTCCTAAACCTTAGCCAACAATACATTCATGCAAAACGGAACAAGCCGCATCAAAAGAAATGACATTTGGGTTAAGGTGTGTGTGTGTGTGTGTGTTTTTAAAATAAAAATAAAAAAAGGACAATGAGCCACACCGATCTTCTACAAGCGAAGAAGAAGAAAACAGAACAGAATAAAATCCTGAAAAAAACATCTTGCAAAACATCCATCGCTCCCCTCCATTTCCACTGCGGCATCTGATTAGCACTTTAACATCCCATCTTTAATATAGTGTCAAACTTAATAAAAATCGGCCGGGTTCTCTGTTATGAGCGCTGTCCAAAGCGAAGCGGCTTTGTTTTAACCTGATGGTTTTGGCATGAGTTCTCGCCTCTGCCTTCTGTTCCTTAAAAAGTACAGCTCGTTTCTCTGTCCTGAAAAATATCAATTTGTGTCATGTCTACTGAGCGGAATCATGCTCATTACCGCCAGAGAATTAAGGGCTTGAAAATTATTCTGCTAGGTTAGGAAGGGGGAAAAAGAAACCCACAGAAAGTGAGGACAGTGGAACAGCTTGCCACCAGAAATTGTGGGCGCTCCACCGTGGTGGGATTCAAATAATTTAACAACCGGTCCTCTGCCCTAATGACCAGCTGGGTGGGCGTGGCTTGGTGATCATGTGACTGGGTGGGCATGGCCAGCTCAACGTCACTCAGGTCGATGGGCGCTTCACCTTAGCTGTTACAATGTCATAAGGGTTAACCGGAGAAGCAGTTTCTGTAAGCAGGGCAATAAAGATGAGGCTAGAAACAACACCAGAATGTCTCCTTCCTGCCTTCCTTACAGGATTAGCCCTGTGAAGTGGAAAAAAACAAAAGGAGATTTCTTCCAACAACCGGTTCTCAAAACTGCTTAGAAAGTTAACAACCGGTTCTCCCGAATAGGTGCGAACCGGCTGAATCCCACCACTGGCACTCCATCACAGGAGGTTTTGAAGCAGAAGATTGGACAGTCACTTGTCTGAGATAATAGATATCAGGGGTGGCAAAGTCGATTTCACTGAGAGCCGCATCAGGGTTGAGTTTGACCTTAGGGAGCTGGGGGAGGGAGGCGTGGCCAGCTCGATGACACTCGTGTCGGGGGGCGGGTGTCCTGTAGTGGCCCGAGCACTCTGCCAGTGAAAACAGGCTCCCGAGCTCCGTTTTCAGCTGCGACAGCCTCCTGCAACCCTCTGCCAGCGAAAACGGAGCTCGGGAGGGCTGCACGCAGCAGCCCCCCCCCCTCAAGCTCCATTTTTGCTGGCAGAGGCACTGCAGGCCAGCCCTTCACTGTTTCTAGGGAGGCCCTACAGGCCTGATCTCAGCTCCCCGGGAGCAAAATCCAAGCCTTGAGTTTGCCACCCCTGGTATAGGTTCTCCTGTTTGACCAGGGGCTGGACTAGAACCGCGGTCACCAACTAGTGGTCCGTGGACCGCTGGTGCTCCGTGAGAAAATTTCGGTGGTCCGCAGAAAAATCTTTGCATTTTTTTATACTGCACTAAGTCAGGGATCCTCAAATTATGACCCCTGGGCTTGATACGGCCCGCCAAAGCAATTACTCCCATTTGCTGACGGGATGGGGTCCTTCAGGCACTTAGCTTGGCTGCCTGTTTAGTAGCTCTAGCCCCTCCCTCCTTCCCTGGGAGTCCAGGCCCTTCAGTGAGCGGTGCGTGAAACTTCGGCCGGGGTCCTCAAAAGACAGTTCGCTTGGGGGGGGGGGAGGCGATCTAGCGCCTGGCCTGGCCACAAGACCCACATTCATTCTTGGCCCTATTTGAGATTCCTAGCTGCAATGGACAGCAAATGTAGGGTTGACCCCAGCGGCTTCTTCCCCGTTAACAGGGCGGGCCAGCTCAGTGCCTGAAGGACCCCATCCCATCACAAATTCATATTAGCGGTCCACGGGATTTAAAATTATGAATTTAGTGGTCCTGGGGGTGGTGGTGGTTCTGAAAGGTTGGTGACCCCTGGACTGGAAGACCTCTGAGGTCCCTTCCAGCTCTGTTCTATTCTAATCCCCCAGCTCTTGTAAAATACGACAAAGTCTTTGGCTTTTAAGATGCCTGGGACAACTGCAGCAGCAAAAAAAATAAAATAAAATAAAATAAGGCATCATCAGCTAAAGTGGGCTGCAATCAAGCAAAACACTTGGCACCGTTTATGAACCCGTTAAAGGAACTAAGTAATCAGCGGCAGTGTCTTTGGTTATGTAAATGGTGATTAAATGGGGAGGGGGGGGTTTGCGCTCGGATTGTTGTTATCATTACTAGTAGGGCAGGGATGGATTCTTTTCCCCTCCCCCTCCCCCACCAGCCCCCTTTCCCCTTGATTGTATGGAAGCCTTTGATGATACCCAGAATAAGCCGATGCATGCTATTGCAGGAGGAGATCGGCAGGGTTATTAGAACTTTGCGGGGAACGGAACTCTGCTGCAGAATGTCGCTCCTTGGTTATCGAGGTGATGCAGATGTTGGGGTGCTGATTGGAAAGCTTAAGGGATCTTCCCTTCCGCAATTGGGACCTCTGGATATCTCGGTATCAATTTTAGTAGTTTAATGATGCCTCTGTGGGGGACCTTGGTGCTCTCTGAGCTTGGTGGTTTTCTCGCAGAGGTTTCATTACCCAACTATCAGAGCTAGAAGGGAGAGGGGTTTGCAACTAGAAGGATGATGAAGAGAAGAAGATGGAGAAGTGTTGTGGCCCAGCAGGAACCGTTAGAGCTGCCACCAGACTCCCGACAGCGAGGGGCCCTCTGAGTCAGCTCTGGAGGATGTGGAGGACCCTGGACAGGATTCCGACTCCGAGCAGGGCACAGAGAGGCTGGTTGGCCACCAGGAGGCACCTGAGTCTTGGACCAGTGGGGAGGAGACAAGGGAGAGTGAGCCGGAGGCCAGTAGTGAGTTGTTCCTGGATGCACGCCATTGAAGAGCTAATAGGCGTCAGGAACAATTATGCAATTACAGGAGGTAATTGCACTAGCTGGTGGTCATTAGGCTCCTCTCCAGACTATAAAAAGGCTACCTTGCATCCGCCCTCTTTGCAGAAGTCAACACAGGATTGAATGTTGGAGGACATTACTGGGAGCTTGGCAGGCTGGATTGCTGCCAAGCCTTATCTGTGTTTATTGCTGCCTGAATTTGTCTGAGTTGCTGCCAAGGTTCTTATCTGTTTGTTATGCTTGGCTTTCAGCCACCAAGGTTTTGGTGTCTTGCTATTAAAGTACATTCCAGTTAAGCTTGTCTCGGCATTTGTTACTGGATGGAGGGGGGAGTCAGAACAGAGAAGGAACAACTGTGGGGTCCTTGGTGCTCTCTGAATTTGGTTGTTTTCTCGCAGAGGTTTCATTAGCCAACTAGGTGACATCATCAGAGCTAGAAGAGAGTGGGGAGAAGGATGATGAAGAGGAGGAGGAGGAGGATGAAGAGGAGGAGGAGAAGGAGGAAGAACAACTGTGGGGTTCTTGGTGCTCTCTGAGCTTGGTTGTTTTCTCGCAGAGGTTTCATTAACCAACAGTTCTGACCGAGGCTTCCCAAGAGCACGAAGCAAACTTCTGGTCCCAACAAAAGCCCCTTTTATTAATATACTGTGAATTCTGCTCATTCACATCCAGCAAAGTCTTTCAAGGGAGGATTTACAGTCACAGACCTTCTCTGGCTTGGAGACCTGCCAGGGCAATCTCTATAAAACCTGGCAAGGAGTCTCGGAGAGTCATGAACCAATTAAGCAAACTAATGGTCTCCTGCAAACTCCACTCCCCTTTCGCTCCTCTTTTATTTCCTCTGGGAGGGGCCATTCATTGTCCACCTGTGGCCTTACTCCCAAGTCAACCCATTCTTTACCT
The DNA here is from genome assembly GCF_051295495.1 of Thamnophis sirtalis. NCBI lineage: Eukaryota > Metazoa > Chordata > Lepidosauria > Squamata > Natricidae > Thamnophis > Thamnophis sirtalis. The sequence continues at coordinate 9,946,077 of NW_028261394.1, forward strand.
GTTCCCTTTGTCTGGCAACTAATTGTCTCCTGCAAACTCCACTCCCCTTTCGCTCCTCTTTTATTTCCTCTGGGAGGGGCCATTCATCATCCATCTGTGGCCTTACTCCCAAGTCGACCCTTGTTCCTTAGCTGTTCCCTTTGTCGGGCCACTCTGAACATGCGCACACTGGGAACAGGCTCCAGCTGTTCCTCTGCCTCACTGATGTCTGACTCTGAAGGCAGCTGATAACTGTCAGACGGCTCTGGCCCCCTCTCTGCCTCCGACGCAGAGCCCTCATCAGAGCCTTCCCCAGACTCCAGGACTGGCCCATCTTCCTCCCCAACTTCCTCAATGTCTGAATCTGCTGGCCGCTGGCGGGCCACAACACCAAGTAGGTAACATCATCAGTGCTCGAAGGGAGTGGTATTTACAGGGAGGAGGGAAAGAACAATTCCTCGGTGCTCTCTAAGCTTGTTTTCCTTGCAGGCTTTTCATTACCCAACTAGGTGACATCATCAGTGCTAGAAGGGGAGGGCTGCTCTCTGTTTATATGCAAGCGACTCGCCAGGTCAGTTGCTAGTGGGAATGATCTTGATGCTTCCTTAATGAGGTTGTTGTTTAGAGCAAAGCCCACTCCATTCTAGCCCTGATGATGCTAGCTAATTGGATAATGAAGCACCTGCAGGAAAAACAGCCCAGCTCAGAGAGGACCCAGGATCCAACGGGTCAGCTCTGAATTATAAATATTCCGCTGGTAACGATGCTTTGAAATCTCTTTTATTTCTCCCCTTGCAAGATGGGGCAAATTTTGCTTAGGAGAGAGACTTCGGATCCTACAATGCTTCCATGCTGGAAATATTTTAACAATAGGAGCCAGGAGGAAGGCAGGTAAATTCTCAACTTATATAGTGACCTGTTCTGACCCCCCATCCTCCATCCAGGAATGAAAGCCGAAACCAACGTAAACGAGAAGGTTTCTTTTAATCAGTCAAGACTCTCGTTGGCTACAAGCCACATAAACAAAGAGATAAGCACTCTGGCAGCAAGTCCTACAAAACTTGGCAGCAATACAAACGAACTCTGGCAGCAATCCAGCCTGCCAAGTTTGTTTCTTGTTAGTCCTTAACGTTGACTTCTGCAAGAAGGGCATGGCACAAGCAGTCTCTTTTATAATCAGGAGAGGATCTTAATGAGCATCAGCTGAGCGTAATCACCTCTTGTAATTACGCCGTTGTTCTTGACGCCGAGTAGCCCTTTGACGGCGTGCATCCCGGAACAACTCACAGGTGTTTTCTGGATCACTCGCTCTTGTCTCCTCCCCACTGATCCAAGGCTCAGACGCCACCTGGTAGCCAATCAGTCTCTCCTCGCCCTGCTCGGAGTCGGAACCCTGTCCAGGGTCCTCCACCTCCTCCAGGGCCGACTCATAAGACCTCTCGCTGACGGAGTCTGGCAGCAGCTCCAACAGCTCCTGCCGGGCCACAACAGTGACCAATCGAACATTACAGACGTGCTGGGAGAAAAAGTGACTTATGGCCGTTTATCGCAATAACAACTGCTGTAGCATCCTCACAGCCATACAATCAAAATTCAGTCGGTTGATCACTGACTCCCATTTATGATGGTTTCAGCAACCCAGGGTCCTGTGATTCCCTTCTGACAACCAGATTCACTTAACGACCTTGTTATTGACAACCGCAGTGATTCACTTAAGGACTGTCGCAAGGTTGGACTCAGTCTTTCCTCCTTCCAAGGTGGGTAAAATGAGGAACCAGATGGTTGGGGGCAAGAGAGGCTGACTCTGTAAACCGCTTAGAGAGGGCTGGAAAGCACTGTGAAGCAGTATATAAGTCTAAATGCTATTGCTGTAATTGATTGGATGTTGCATTAGGAGCCCTGGTGGCGTAGTGGTTAGAAAGTGGTATTGCAGGCTGACTCTGCCCACAGTCTGGAGTTTGATCCTGATCGGCTCAAGATTGACTCAGACTTCCATCCTTCTGAGGTCGGTAAAATGAGGACCTAGATGGTTGGGGGAAATAAGGCTGACTCTGTAAACCACTTAGAGAGGGCTGTAAAGCACTATGAAGCAGCATATAAGTCTAAGTGCTATTGCCCTTCCTTCCTTCCTTCCTTCCTTCCTTCCTTCCTTCCTTCCTTCCTTCCTTCCTTCCTTCCTTCCTTCCTTCCTTCCTTCCTTCCTTCCTTCATGCCTGCCTTCCTTCCACCCATCCATCCTGCCATCCATCCATTCATGGTGCACAGTGGTTAGAATGCAATATTGTAGGCTAATTCTGCCAACTGCCAACAGTTCGATTCTCACCAGCTCTAGGTTGACTCAGCCTTCCATCCTTCCAAGGTGGATAAAGTGAGGACCCAGATTGTTGGGGGCAAGAGGCTAACTTTGCAACCCACTTAGAGAGGGCACTTATGGCACTCACTTGTAAACCTTTAGAAGGGGTAAAGCACTGAGAAGCGGTATATAAGTCTAAGTGCTTTTGCTATTGCTGTGGTTGATTGGGTGTTGCATTAGGAGCCCTGGTGGTGCAGTGGTTAGAATGTGGTATTGCAGGCTGTCTCTGCCCGCAGTCTGGAGTTCGATCCTGACCTGGCCAAGGTCAACTCAGCCTTCTGTCCATCTGAGGTGTGTAAAATGAGGTCCCAGATTGTTGGGGACAAATGGGCTGACTCTGAAAACCGCTTAGAGGGGGCTGTAAAAGCCCCGTGGAACGGTATATAAGTCTAAGTCCTATTGCTATTGCTAAAAAGGAGATTCCCTCCCCCCCCGCCCGCCCGTCCAAATGGTTCTGAGAGCAGAAAGAAGATGGATTTGAAGTCTCCCTGGGGAGACCCATCACTCTCGCTTTGCTTGCTGTTCCTTGCCAATGTTTGCCCAGCTTAGACCAAACACACAACCCAGCTCAAAAGCAATTTTGGTGCTCAAGATGTTCTGTTCAAACGTTTCACGCCCCGCATGGCTAAATGTGTCTTTGGCAGTTGTGTGTGATGCATGGGAGGGGGGGGTGCGGGTGGAGGGGGAGATGGGCTACATAAGCAAGACCCAACTTCTCTAGAACATCCGATTTCTCTTATTTTTTTAAAAAACAAGAACCAAAAAATTAAAGAGAGAATCAATTTGCATGCACACTTTCTCGTAACGGCTTCGCTGGAATTCCTACCCTGTTTTCCCCCAAAATAAGACCTCCCCGGATAATAAGCCCAATCGGGCTTTTGAGTGCATGGGCTAAAATAAGCCTTTGCTCGAAAATATTGCAACACAGTAGCAGCCATGAGGTGACCACACTCACCACCTCCTGCACCTCAAAACTAATAAGACCTCCCCGAAAATAAAGCCAAGCACTTATTTCAGGGATCAAAACAATATAAGACCCTGTCTTATTTTGGGGAAAACATGGTAGCTGATTGTGCAAAGGAAGGGAGCTCTTTTATTTATGTATTTACTTCTTCGTGTATTATTATTTCTTTCTTTATTAAATTTATTGGCCACCCATCTTACCCCGCCCAGGTAACTCTGACCAATGTTAACCAAATTCAACTTTTTCCAGGAGGTAGACCTGGCTGACTTACAGCCAAAATTCCTGTTGCTAAGTGAGACATTTGCTAAGTGAGTTTTGCCCCGTTTCACGATCTTCCTTGCCACGGTTGTTAAGTGAATCACTGCAGTGGTTAAGTCAGTGGTTAGTTTAACAAGATTTTGCTTGTTAGAACATCACAAAAGGTGATCTCGTGACCCCAGGGTACTTGCAACCGTCATAAATATGAATCAGTTGCCAACCATTGGAATTTTTGATGGTATGACCATGGGGACGCCACAACCTTTGTAAGTGTGAGAAGCAGTCATAAGTCACTTTCACTTAGCAACGTACATTGTGGTTGTAACGTGAGTACTATCTGTACAGTTTGATGTTTCATTCAAAGGAAATGTCACAATCTCAGGCCCGGATTAAAACCCGCCAACGATTCATCGCAAAAAATGAAGGCTGCCTCCAAGAGAGGCCACATCAATTTTCAACACAAAACACACAAGCAAAGTTGTAAGATGCCAAGCCAAAGATGATTTTAGCGTTGGCAGTTTGAACAGAACTGTTTGTAACAAGGGATCGCTGCGTTAACACATCGGAGAGGTTTTCTTTTTTATTTATTCTTGCTTGTTTTTTTCCCCCCTTGTAATTGACAGGAGATCCATGCTGGGAATTCAAAGGAGAGATTTTTAGGGCAGAGAAAATCTAGCCTGGGGTGGGGGGTGGGGGAATCCTGCAAAGTTGAAAGAGAGAGAGAGAGAGAGAGAGAGAGCCAAAAACAGGAAGTCCCCCAATTACTGTCAGGGTTCCGATGGATGCCATAATCAAATCATGAGCCTCCAGCCAAGCTTCAAAAGAAATCCAGTCATTTATTAGGATTTTTATGTCAGTACGTACACCAAGTAAAGCCAGCTCTGACTCCATGTAATTTACGGCCCAATCATGACCCTGTTCCCCCCGCCCCTTCCAGGGTGTGTCATCACATTCACAACGAGGCAATTTCGTGGATTGTAGAGACCACTCCCCTACAGCTGTAGAGACCACTCCCCTCCGGCCTGAGTCAATTCCCTCACGGCTACGATTTTCCCCATCGCGCCTCCGTTTTAATAGAAGCAGTAAATGCTTCATTCTCTCCTTTTTCGTTGAAGCCAGGAGATGCCAAGCCAACCTATTTGCCGCTCGGGGGAAATTCCGGCTGTCGCAGACCGAAAAACGAACCACCGGGGCCGGGCAGAATTTTCAAAAGCTGGTTTCATTCCGGCACCCTTTGGGGCCCAGCTAGCGATGATTGCATTTGGAAACGGGAAAGGCCTCGCCTTCGATAATGGGAGCAATGGCTGAATGTGGGGGATTTTGATTATGCTAACAAGATTATTCCATGCAGCTGTGTGAGGGAAAGCAACGCCCGGCACGCAGCCTGTCTGTTAATCCGGCTTTAACAAAAGCCGACTTGGATGGAGATGTTTTATTGAAAAAAAAAAGGGGGGGGGTTGGCAAGCCTTCTCGGCCCGCTCAAAATTGGCCGGCTAAAATGAAATGAAAAGTGGGTAAACATTTGCAAATCGATGTAGGTGTGTGTCGGTGGTATCATTCAAATAATTTAACAAGTGGTTCTCTGCCCTAATGACCAGTTGGGTAGACCTGCCTCGGTGGTCATGTGACTGTGTGGGCGTGGCCAACTCAACGTCACTTCCGTCGATGGGCGCTTCGCCTTAGCGGTTACAATGTCGTAAGGGTTAACCGGAGAGGCAGTTTCTGTAAGCAGGGCTAGGAACAACACCAGAATGTTTCCTTCCTTCCTGCCTTCCTTACAGGATTAGCCCTGTAACAGTGGTGGGTTCCGGATCTACCTGCTCGGTGGAGCGTCGCGCAGGGGCCGTACGCTCCATGTGTGAAAGCCCCGATCGGTTGAAATACCGGTAAGGAGCGTGGGTGGGCCCTCTGGAGGACCGTACTGGAACGGTACCTGGTGCTCCCAGCAGGCACTGGTACGCCCGTACCGAGGTGAACCGGTCATATCCCACCACTTCCCTGTAAAGTGGGAAAAAACAAGAGGGGATTTCTTCCAACAACCGGTTCTCCCAACTGCTTAGAACCACCATGGCAAACCTATGGTAGCCATATTTGGTGGCACGCCAGCTGATATTTTTGTCCTTCTGGAAGGCCAGGGCAGGCTGTTTTCGCCCTCCCCAGGCTTCAGGAATGCCTCCGGAGGCTGGAGAGAGCGAAAAACGGCTCCAACCGGAAGTTCAGAAACAATCCATTTCCAGCTCCCAGAGGGTCGCCAAGGGAGGCCATTTTCGCCCTTCCCCAGGCTCCAGGAAGGGCTCCTGAGCCTGGGGAGGGGTCTCGTATGCATGCACGGGGTGTGTGTGTCATGCGTGCATGTGCAGGTAAGCAGGGAGATTGAGTGGGCACGCGTGCACAGACGATTTTGCATGTGTGCGCAATTTTGGCACGCCGTAAGAAAAAGGTTCAGCATCCCTGGCTTAGAAAGTTAACAACCGGTTCTCCCGAATAGGTGTGAACCGGCTGAATCCCACCACTGGTGTGTGTGTGCGCGCGCAGTAGTTCCCATCACAATGCACTGCCTGCCACACAGGTAGTCCTCGACTTACAACAGTTTGCTTAGTGACCGTTGAAATTACAACGGCACAGGAAAAAAGTGACTGAGGACCATTGCACTGAGGTGGCGCAGTGGTTAGGGTGCAGTACTGCAGGCCACTTCAGCTGACTGTTATCTGCAGTTCAGCGGTTCTAATCTCACCGGCTCAAGGTTGACTCAGCCTTCCATCCTTCCAAGGCGGGTGAAATGAGGACCCAGACAGTGGGGGCGATATGCTGACTCTGTAAACCGCTTAGAGAGGGCTGAAAGCCCTATGAAGCGGTATATAAGTCTAACTGCTATTGCTATTGTTTTTTCACACTTACAAGACCATCGCAGCATCCCCAGGGTCATGTGATTTACAATCGGATGCTTGGCAAACTGACTCACACTTACGACGGTTGCAGTGTCCCGGGGTCACGTGAGTAACCCTTCCGCGACCTTCGGAGGAGCAAAGCCAACGGGGAAACGAGATTCACTTAGCAACCGCGGTTACTAACTTATCCACGGCAGCGACTCACTTAACAATGGTGGCGAGAAAGGTCGTAAAACCGGGCAAAGCTCCCTTAAGAAACGTCTCACTCGGCAACATCAATGTTGAGTTTCAGGTGTGGTCAGGTGTGGTCGTAAATTGAGGATTACCCATATAGCCCTGGGACCTTGGAGGGGGGGGGAAGGGTCAAACCACGATTCTTCCAGATCAAGAGTTTGAACTGCCTTACCAGGCATCCCGTGTATTAAGTCCCCGCAGAGGACTAGGAACTTTGGTTTCGGGTTAAGGCGGTTAATGGCTTCCACCGCTTGCCGGGTGAGCTGCAATTCGGCTTCCCACTCGTCCCCACCGCTGTTGCAGTCGCCGATGCTGTAAGCCTTCATCAGCCCCAGCTGAGGGTCCGCTCCTTGGATGAAATAGAAAGGGCCCTTCCATTCCCGCTCTGCCTCTGGAAATCAGAACAACACAAAACAAAACAGGGGAACAACTGATTAACCAGAATAGTGTTCTCTTCTCATCCCTGGCAGGAATGGAATGGAATAAGGAATAGAATAGGATAGAACAGAACAGAATAAGGAATAGAATAGAATAGAAAAGAACAGAATAAGGAATAGAATAGAACAGGATAGAATAAAGGAAAAATGGAATGAATTGACTAGAACAGAGAATAGAGAACAGAATAGAATAGAACAGAATAAGGAATAGGAATAGAATAGAAAAGAACAGAATAAGGAATAGAATAGGAAGGAACAGAATAAGGAATAGAATAGAACAGGATAGAATAAAGGAAAAATGGAATGGAATAGAATAGAGAATAGATTAGAGAACAGAATAGAACGGAATGGAATAGGAATAGAATAGAACAGAATAAGGAATAGAATAGAATAGAAAAGAACAGAATAAGGAATAGAATAGAACAGGATAGAATAAAGGAAAAATGGAATGGAACAGAATAGAATAGAGAATAGAATAGAATAGATAGAACAGAATAAGGAATAGAAGAGAACAGAATAAGGAATAGAAGAGAATAGTATAGTATAGTATAGTATAGTATAGTATAGTATAGTATAGTATAGTATAGTATAGTATAGTATAGTATAGTATAATATAAAATAGAAATTAGGAATAGGAATGGATATGATAGAATAAGGAATAGAAGAGAATAAGGAATAGAAGAGAATAAGGAATAGAATATAATAGAATCACAGAGTTGGAAGGGACCTTGGAGATCTTCTAGTCCAACCCCTTGCTTCAGCAGGAAGCCCTACACCACTTCAGACAAATGGTTATCCAATCTCTTCTTAAAAACTGTTGGGGCATCCACAACTTCTGGAGGCCAGTTGTTCCACTGATTCATTGTTCTAACTGTCAGGAAATTCCTCCTTAGTTCTAGGCTGCTTCTCTCCTTGATTAGTTTCCACCCATGGCTTCTTGTCCTACCCTCGGGTGCTTTGGAGAATAGCTTGAGCCCCTCTTCTTTGTGGCAGCCCCTGAGATGTCAACTGTCAACCTTTGTGATCGACAAGCTCAGCGTCTTAGCCACTGAGCCCCAAAGCAGCACTGAGCCTTCCAAACTTGACACCCAGCATTGTTTTTCAGCCTTTGTATTCACAGCACCAGTTAGCAAATGTTGTCCAAAAGCAACATCTCATTAAAATGCGATAAACAAACTATGGAACGAGCAGCGGGCTGACAATGCATCATACTGTTCCTTGATTTGCTAATTTGGTAAATTCAGTTAGTCAGGCGTTCGTGGGAAGGCAGATCAAGTAAGAGACATGGCATGGATTTTAAGAATGTTTTTCTCATTTCAAAAAAAAAGTTGCAGGCTAAAATAACAGAATTTTGGAAAGTCTTTCTCGCTCTCTCGTTCTCGCTAACCAAACTTAATCAAAGTGGGGCAATTTTAATTTTCTTTTTTTATGCCTTCTACTTTCTCAGGGCTGAAGTCCAGAGAGTCCTCAACTTATGACCGCAACTGGGCCCACATTTTCCGTCACGAAACGAGACAGCCGTTCAGCTAGTTTTGTCCCATTTTACGACCTTTCTTGCCACAGATGTTAAGTCGGTGCTTTAGTTGTTCAGTTAGTAACGCCGTCGTTCAGTGAGTCCCGCTCCCCCAATGGCTTCGCTTGTCAGTAGGTCGCTAAGGGGGACCGCGCGACCCCCCCGGACACTGCAATTGATGTAAATAGGAATCAGTGCCCAAATTCTGATTAGGTGACCATGGGGATGCTACAATGGTCGTAAGCGTGAAAAATAGTCATTTTTTTCAGTAATGTAATTTCAAACTGTCGCTAAATGAATTGTTGTAAACTGAGGACTACCTGTATCTTTTTTTAAAGCCTCTGTAATGGTATGTGGGAGTGACCTTGCAGATAGGAGAAAGAGCCACGGACAACAATGAGATAAGAGGTCGCTGAGGCCAAAAAAGGAATGGGGATAGCGGACATCTCAGGAGAGACCCCCTCTAGTTAATTGAACTATAGATGGGGTGTGTGGGGAGATGTATTTTCACACTTGCAAGATTCTGCTCATGTAACCCTACAATAAAGTTGGAACTACTGCTTCTGGATGGGCTTCTTGTGTAAACTAACTCACAACCCTAACTCTCACTCCCATCTCTTTAACACTTTGCTATAGAACAAAAATATAGAGTAGAGTAGAGTAGAGTAGAGTAGAGTAGAGTAGAGTAGAGTAGAGTAGAGTAGAATACATAGTATAGCATAGCCTAGAATATAGAGAATGGAATGGAATAGAATAGAGAATCAAGAGTAGAGTAGAATAGAATAGAATACATAGCATAATATAGCATAGAATATAGAGAATGGAATAGAATACATAGAATAGCATAGAATAGAAAACATAGCATAATATAGCATAGCATAGAACAGAATAGCATAACATAGAATAGTATAGCATAGCATAGAACAGAACAGAATATAGAATAACATAGAATATAGAATACAATATATAATATAAACTATGGAATAGAATATAGAATAGAATAGAACAGCGTAGCATAGCATAGAATATAAAATAGCATAGCAAATCATAGAATAGAATAGAATAGAATAGAATAGAACAGAACAGCATAGCACAGCATAGCATATAATAGAATAGAATAATAGAGTTGGAAGGGACCTTGGAGGTCTTCTAGTCCAACCCCCTCTGCTCAGGCAGGAAACCCTACACCACTTCAGACAAATGGTTATCCAACATCTTCTTTAAAACTTCCAGTGTTGGAGCATTCACCGTTTCTCCTCTAGGTTGCTTCTCTCCTTGATTAGTTTCCATCCTTCCATCCTTCCTTCCCCATTCCCAAATCCAGGTCTCCATTCTTCGGCAATCATTCAATCCAGTTTACCACCATCTTTAGTGCCCCCTAATAATGTTCATTGAAAAAATCACCCCCAAAAATGTTTGATAAAGAGAAAGGAATGTATCTAGTTGTGTATGCATGAGTTAAAAACAGGGGGGGGGGGATTAATTTTTGAACATTTTTTTCTTTCAAGAAAAGTTTTTTTTTAAGAAAAACCGCATTGAAAAAAAGGATGAGGAGGGATCTTAAGGAATTCTAGCATTTTTGCAATACTGAGCACCAGAGGTGCCAAAGAAAAATTACTTTGCACGCACGTCTCTTGATAATGAGATTAACTCATTTTTTTATTTTTTAACCTTGCCAACTTTAAGATGTGTGCACTTCGACTGCCAGAATTCTCCAGCCAGCCTAGTTGGTGGCATTTTTATTGTTTTATATGCACCTTGCCAACAATCCTATCTGCCATATGCTAGCATTAAAAAGCGCTATATAAATAAAATACATTTCAAATCATAGTTTAAAAAAACCAAAAAACCTGGATCATTTTAGCAGAGATACAGGTAGTTCTCGATTTACAACCATTCAAAGTCATTTTAAAAAGTGACTTACGACCATTTTTCACACGTTCGACCATTTGCAGCGTCCCGATGGTCCCGTCATCAAAAGTCAAAATGCTTGGCAACGGATTCATGTTTATGACGGTTGCAGTGTCCCCGGGGTCACACGATCCCCTTTTGCGACCTTCTGACAAGCAAAGCCAATGGGAAGCCAGGTTCACTTAACAACCGTGTTACTAAGAACTGCAGGGACTCACTTAACAACTGTGGCAAGAAAGGTCGTAAAATGGGGCACTTAACCAATGTCCCATCTAGCAACACAACTTTGGGGTTGTGTTTATGTCCACAACATAAACTGTGGAGATACATCAAGGGCTAGGGGAGACATGATAGCAGTGTTCCAAGATCTCAGGGGCTGCCACAAAGAAGAGGGAGTCAAACTATTCTCCAAAGCATCTGAGGGTAGAACAAGAAGCAATGGGTGGAAACTAATCAAGGAGAGAAGCAACTTAGAACTGAGGAGAAATTTCCAGACAGTTCGAACAATTAATCAGTGGAACAGCTTCCCTCCAGAAGTTGTGAATGCCCCAACACTGGAAGTCTTTAAGAAGATGTTGGATAGCCATTTGTCTGAAGTGATATAGGGTTTCCTACCTGAGCAGGGGGTTGGAGTAGAAGACCTCCAAGGTCCCTTCCAACTCTCTATTCTATTCTATTCTATTCTATTTTATTCTATTCTATTCTATCCTAAACCTGAAGACCAACTGGCCAGTGCATGCATGCCTGGGGGCATTTTTGGCTGTTTTCCAGACCATTTTGGGGGTGTTTTTCAGGCCTGACTATCTGACTAGTGCGCCGGAAACAGGAAGAGCAGTTGGCAATGGCACACATGTCCACAGAAAGGGCTTTGCATGCAACCTGTGGCACGCATGCCATAGGTCCATCATCACAGGTTTAAACAATTTCAAAGGATAGCAAGCAGTTATAGGACACATTATGGGTTCTAGTGAAGGTAACTGTGGAGCCTTAATTAATACAGTAGGACCTAAATATCAGCCCAATTGAATTCACTTAATTCTTTTTTAACCTCACAGTGGAAAAAGTCCTTGAACTGAACAACTATTACGCACTGCAAAGTAACTCACACTGTTCCCAACTATAGGCAGAACAGCGTTCCCAGGGAACTAAATCCAGCCAATTAGTTGCAAAGATCAACAGATTTATTGTGATGTAACATCAAGATTTCTGGAAATGAGCGAGCTAAACACATGCTTTTTGGAACACCCCCTAGTTGTGCAACAGTTAGTTATATCATTTTAAAGCCAATTCAGCCCTAGGTCTAAATATTAAAATTGGCAACTTCCTTAACATTCTTAAATGCATGGTGCTGATTTCCTTGGGTACAGCATTTATTGACAAGTTTTGCCAATGCGACAAGTGGTAATTCAAAGAATAACACACAAAGAATGAGATTTGCATTAGTGTATTTTTAGACTGCGAACTATAGTATATCAGGAAGTATGATAGTCTTGTTATTACTAAGCGCATGAGTGTATTAGTAACACTCAATCTCAACTTAAAGTCTCTGTACCTGTTAATCATCGTTCTTCAGAAGTGTAAACAGACATCACTGTGTTTCATTATTTTTACTATAATATAAACTAATTTGAACACTAGTCGCTCTCTGTTAATGTATGCCAATTATGGAAGTAGACCTTTGAGATGTTCTTTTGTGAAATGAGTACATAACAAATATTAAGGTGTGCAACAATCTATATATATATATATATATAAAAGGCAAATACCACTCACACATTATGAAATCTCCGGAACCGTAAAGCCTACAAACTTGAAATTTGGCACGTATGTTCCTCTTGGCTTCTAGGTGCTCGCTAAGAAAGGATTTTTTTCAAAATGACCATCAGATCATTACTATTTCTTATGCAGTAATTAACATGCTCTGATGCTAAGGAGTTCTACTCTCCCTCCCCACCTGAAAAGAACTCTGTTCCAACTGCCAGTTGCCTCACATTCGTTATCTCACTTCAAACTGGCAGACGTTCCACTCCTTCACTCAGAAGCGACCTGGGGTTCCTTGCAGTAATAAACGTCGGTACCTCACCAAAATATCTACGCCTTCCACCCATGGAACTGCTTCCGGAATCAAAGCAGCAGGAGCGATATTCCCTTATGTGTTTCAATCACCGACCACCGCTGAGCCAACGGATTGTGAACTGAATTTCTCCTGCATAGCCTGATCACATTGTTTCATCAGGAAGGACGGGTGTCCAGATAGTTTAATATACACGGAAATGACTTTTTACAGTTGCTGTTCTCGCCAAGCACTGCAGGCAATCCTGTCCATACTTTATCTGAATTCAGTCAGATTAAATTGTCAGGAAATTACATAGTAAGAGGACAACCAGATGCAATCACATTGATTTCAATTTATTTCTGTAACTGGTGGGTTTGCCACTCACTAGCCAAAAGATTGAGGTAAATACGCTACACAATGTTGAGAATCTATTACCGGTAGTAACCCTGGCAGTGTCAATCAAGAGTGCCTAAATAGTTTTATCTACACATTTTCCTAAACCTCAAAATCACACTCTTGCATTAGATAACACCTTAACAGGGTGGTTTTTGTTTTTTTTTTAAATTGTATTTAATTAATCCCTTTGTCAGCTGTCTCAATTGCAGTAGCAACTACGTTTTGTTTTTTTTAACAAAAATTAAAATATTGCAAAAAAATATTTGGGTTCTATCGCAGTAGCATTTAGGGATGGTACTTGTACTTGTACTTGACGCCTCTTCACCCATCGTGGGTATAGGCGACTTCCATGGAAATTTGACGCCACTGTTTTCGGTCCTGGGCTGGGGTTGTCAGGTGGTGCAGCCAGTCGTTATTATATGATTTTCGGCTAAGATTGAATGGGCGCATGACTATATCTTCCGCTTTCCGTTTGAAGTGACGCAGAGTGGTTAGACGAACACCTCCTTTTGGCCGTTTCCAGGTCGGACCAGGCTTTGCAAGCAGGGAAATTTTTGGGATTCGATTTTCTGGCATTCTCAATGTATGGCCTCGCCAGCGCCAGCGTCTAAGTTCTATAATGGCAGATACATTTTCATTGATCTCACATTTTCGGCGGATTTCAGCATTGGATATTCTTTCAGAGTACTTGATTTTCGTAAGTCTACGCAAGCAACGGTTTTGAAATAAGTCCAGTTTGTGTTGATGAGCAATTTTTATTGGCCAGGTTTCACAACTGTATAATAACGTTGGTATGATAGCAGCCTTGTATATACGGACTTTGGTTTTCAGGCGAATGTCTTTCATATGTTACGTTTCAAAAAAGTTATCACCAAACTCTTCTACTTTTCACACCAACTAACTTCCAAGAAAATATCCAAGAAGATGAGGTTGTGCAGCTCTCCATGAAATAGTTTTGAGAAATCGCACAGATTGGGGGCAAAATGCAACCCAATCAACCATGGCAGGTGAAGGCTGAGCACACAACCTTTGCCAGTGCTAAGCTCACCTGGGCAAAGTTTTGTATGGCATCAAGGGTTATTTTACCCTTCCAACTGTTCCCTGCAGAGGGATTAAGCTGGGACAGGTGCCCACAACTTTTGCTGTCCCCCTCTTTGCTTCTCCTTCCATCTGGGAAGGAACCAAGTGGGCTTAAACCTTTCCTGTACAAGCAAGGATACTACAGGTAGCCTTCACCTTACAACCTACATTAACAGATTAACAGACTTGGAAGGGACCTTGTAGGTCATCTAGTCCAACCCTCTCCCCCACCTGAGCAGGGGACCCTACACCATTTCTGACAGATGGCAGTCCAGTCTCTTCTTGAAAGCCTCCAATGATGAAGCTCCTATAACTTCTAAAGGCAACTTCCGTTCCATTGCTTGATTGTTCTCACTGTCAAAAAATTCCTCCTTATTTCTAGGTTGAATCTCTCCTGGGTCAGTTTCCATCCGTTATTCCTTGTCTGGCCTTTGGGTGCTTTGGAAAATAGCTTGACCCCCTTCCTCTCTGTGGCAGCCCCTCAAATATTGGAAGACTGTTCTCATGTCTCCCCTGGTCCTTCTCTTCACTAGATTAGCCATGCCCAGTTCCTGCAACCGTTTTTCATATGTTTTAGCCTCCAGTCCCCTAATCATCTTTGTTGTCCCCTAATCATCTAGTCCAGTGGGTCTCAACCTTCCTAATGCCGTGAACCTTTAATACAGTTCCTCATGTTGTGGTGACCCCCAACCATAAAATTATTTTATGTTTTCCACATTTTTCAAAAATACGTGTTTTCCGATGGTCTTTTAGGCGACCCCTGTGAAAGAGGTCCCGACCCACGGATTGAGAACCACTGATCTAGTCTAACCCCCTACCCAAGCAGGGAACTCTACACCATTTCTGACAAATGGTCAGTCCAATCTCTTCTTGAAAGCCTCCAGGGATGAAGCTCGCACAACTTCTTTTCAATCAGTTGATTGTTCTCCCTGACAGGAAATTTCTCCTTATTTCTAGGTTGAATCTCTCCTTGGTCACTTTCCATCCATTATTCCTTGTCTGGCCTTTGGGTGCCTTGGAAAAAAGCTTGACCCCCCCTCCTCTCTGTGGCAGCCCCTCAAATATTGGAAGACTGCTATCATGTCTCCCCTAGTCCTTCTCTTCACTAGACTAGCCATGCTGAGTACTTGCAAACATTTGTTTAGGAACCATTTGAAATTACAACAGAACTGAAAAAAGGGAGTTATATGACCATTTTTTCACACTTACGACCACTGCAGCGTTCCCGTGGACACATGATCAAAATTTGGATGCTTGGTGACCAGTTCATATTTATGATGGTTTCAAGTTCCCGGGGTCATGTGATCTGCTTTTGCCACCTTCTGACAATGGGGAAGCCAGATTCACTTAGTGACCATGTTACTAATTTAACAACTGCAGCGGTTCACTTAACAACTACGGCAAGGAAGATCTTAAAATGAGGCAAAGCTCATTCAACCAATGTTTCGCTTAGCAACGTACATTTTGGCCTCGATTGTGGTTGTAAGTGGAGGACTACCTTGTACTAATTTCTGGGCAGAGGGAAGGTGTTTGAGAAGAAGAGACAAGATAGGAGTCAGCATCATCTAGCACAGGGGTCTTCAACCTTGGCACCTTTATGACTTGTGGACTTCAATTCCCAGAATTCCTCAGCCAGCACATGCTGGCTGAAGAATTCTGGGAGTTGAAGTCCACGAGTGGTAAAGTTGCCAAGATTGGAGACCCCTGATCTAGCAAGTCTAGAGAATCAAGAAGCAGGATTAAAAACTCATGCTTTCTCCTTTTCCAGAAGAGTTGACTCTTCCACCCTCCCAAACTAACTGGGCCCCCTGAACTACAACGCCCATCATCCCCCACCAAGACAGGGAAGCCAGACTGAGTTGCTACACTGCAACATTGGGCCCCCTGAACTCTTTCTCTCCCATTTCTCTCCCCCTTCGGCCCTTGTTTTCCCTTCACTTTGGTGCCCGCCTATTTCGGCCCCCCAGTGCCCAGCAGTACGGCGCTGATCAGCCTCCGGGCCCGCCGCGCTCCGCTCGCAAAGGTTCCGCCGCTTTGCAAAATACGGGAAGCGATTGAAAAAATAATAATAATCTCAGGAATGCAATGTATATAAATCTCGATATACCTTCGCGGAAGACGCTCAGGGTCCTGTCTCGGGCTTTTAGCAACTCGTTCTGCCCTTTCTCAGCCATGGGGAGCGCAGGCAGGCAGGCCTTCCCGGGGAGCAGAAGCAGCCCCTTACAAAAAAAAACGGCAGGAGGAAAAAGTCAGGGACTTGACAGTCGAGGGGGTGAAGGCCAATGGAGGAGGCGTGGTCTAGGAAGCCAGGGGCGGGGCTGGGAGGGCACAGAGTGCCCACACACCCCTGGAACAGAGGGAGGGGGAAACTCAACTCTTAAACCCTGGGGAATTGCATTTCCTTGCTCTTGGGGTAAATGCATTTCCTTGCATTTGAATGCATGCATTTCCTTGCATTTGAATAAATGCATTTCATTGCATTGCATTTTTTAAAATAGTTTCCTCGGGATCCAAGCATCCCAGCGTAGGATCGCGAGCGATGCTTGCAATCAAATTAGTTTCCTACTTTTAGGAGTTGCATGGGTTGAGCTTGGGCGGGGAGAGCGCTCTGCAGGCGCTCAGAGGCAATTTGCTCTCTTTGCAGTCTTGCCCCGGCAATGAGACGGGAGACAAATTGGGGTGGGTTCCCATTCATCGGGGAGGCAGTCGGGTGTAGTGGTTAAAGACGCTGGGCTGAAAGAGGAAAAGTGCCTTAGCAGGGAGGTCAGCTGGGGACATGGCGCCAGCCCCTCTCTCTGGAAATTGGAAGCAGATTAACAAAGTTGGAAGCGACTTTATAGGTCATGTAGTCCAACACTCCACCCAAGCAGGAGACCCTACACCATTTCCAACAGATGGCAGTCCAATCTCTTCTTGAAAGGCTCCAGTGATGAAACTCCTTCAACTTCTGAAGGCAACTTCTGTTCCATTAGTTGATTGTTCTCACTGTCAAAAAATTTATCCTGATTTCTAGGTTGAATCTCTCCTTGTTCAGTTTCCATCCGTTATTCCTCGTCTGGACTTTGGGTGCTTTGGAAAATAGCTGGACCCCCCTCTCCCTCTCTGTGGCAGCCCCTCAAATATTGGAAGACTGTTCTCATGTCTCCCCTGGTCCTCCTCTTCACTAGACTAACAGGGCCCAGTTCCTGCAACCGTTCTTCATATGTTTTAATCAATCTCAATCTCTCTCAAATCTCTCAATCTCTCTCAATCAGCCCTGGAAAGAAGACAAGGTTGAATTTTAACTTTGTTATTAATTGGATTTCTCATTGTGCATTTCGTCATGTTTATATATTTTTTTAATTACATCCCGGCATTATCATTTTTAATAAACAACTTAAGGCAGTAAACACACCTAAAACTCTTTCCTCCTCCCTATTTTCTCCACCAGAATAACAACCCTGTGAGGTGGGACTAGAACTCACTCTCTCCTGGTGACTGACCCAAAGTCACTCAGCCCGTTGCTGCGCCCAAGGCGGAACTAGAACTTTCAGTCTCTTGGTGATTGGCTTAGAGTCACCCAGCTGGCTTACCTGCTAAGTGGGACTAGAAGTCACTTGGTGAGATGGCCAGTGTAGAAATTTCATAATCAATAAATTGCTTTTGAAAATGTGACCAAGAAAACTAGAGGGATTTATTCTTATTGAGGATTTAAGCTTGTGCTGGAGTGGGAGCAGAAGACTATCTTGCCTCGGGCACAAGGACACATCTTTAAGTCACCAATTTTTTGGGGGGGGGGACGGGACACTTCTCCAATTAACCATGGGAAGTTCATCAACAATCAGGTTTTTTTTTGGTGTAATGCTGTAGGAAGGTATCACCCAGCCCTCTCCCAGAAAAATGAAATATCCTAGGAAATATTGAAAAGGCAGAATATTTCTCTGGATGTGAAAAGAAAGAAACATGTTTTAAAAGACAGAATAGCTTCCTGTAGCTTCCTGCCCATCCCCACTTTGTCAATGGGCCAGTAAGAAAGCCAAGCTAGTCCCTTTACATAATAAAGATTTCTCCACTTCATCTCCAGGGGGATGGGATTAAAGCATGATAATAATGGCCCTTTACTGCTCAACATGGCATCTGAGAACTCAACCAAACCCGGATTCAAAACGCAGCCTAGAAAGTTGCCACTCCATGGCCCTAGGGGAGTATGACAACCAATCAGAATACAAGATCAAGATCAAAGGCCAGAGAGGGCATAAAACCAGGGACTCAGCATCTCAGCCCTTCCTTCTCTTCTTCTCCACCAACATTGAAGCATGTGATCCCCTTTTCTGTTCAGGGCTCAAGCCATGTGGTCCTGTCCACCAATAAACCATCTTTCCAAGCAGCCTCCATGTCTCCAGTGTCTTTTTCCCCACTTGGAGCCGAACCCAGAAGGACATTTCTTTCATCAATTCCACACAGTTTTGTTATGTGATTAATCTTGAGGGTCAAACAGGACAACATCAAAATGTAAAAACAAAATAAAGATACTTGTTCTTCCAAGAATAATAAAGCACAAATCCCAAAAGAAAAAAAGAAGAAAAAACACCCCACTAGATAGTAACAGTCAAGAAAGATTAAAAAATAAACAACTGTTAAGCATCATTAAAAGCATTCTGGATACACTTTCTAATAATACATTTTCCCTTTCTCTTCCACTGAGTTCACCAACCGCTGAAGACAGCCTGGATATTTATACTTTATATTAAACATTAAAGAGTGTTACTAATATCTCTTTAAATCTTTTTATCTAATTATTTTTTATTCGCCTCACAACTTTCTTCCTAAAAAGAAACATTCCAGATGACTATGTTTCTCCTGCTGTGTAATGGGACGTGTATATATATATATAGGAGCCATTCTTACTTAAACTTCTGTTATGGATATATAACGTCAATTTTGCCAGGGTGGCCTATTCTTCCAATTTTGGCTTCCCAAACTGATATCGTGAGCAAGGTTCTCTTTTTTTCAAGTGTTGTTCCTGATTTTTTTCTTGCAGCTTTCAGCATAAATCTTAGTAAACTGTGATAGAATAGAAGAACAGAATTAAGAATAGAATAGAATAGAGAGGTGGAAGGAACCTTAGAGGTCTTCTAGTCCAACCCCCTGCTTAGGCAGGAAACCCTACACCACTTCAGACAAATGGTTATCCAACATCTTCTTTAAAACTTCCAGGGTTGGAACATTCACAACTTCTGGAGGCAACTTCTGTTCCACTGATTAATTGTCAGGAAATTTCTCCTTAGTTCTAGTTTGCTTGCCTCCTTGATTAGTTTCCACCCATTGTTTCTTGTTCTACCCCTTAGGTGCTTTGGAGAATAGTTTGACTCCCTCTTCTTTGTGGCAGCCCCTGAGATATTGGAAGACTGCTATCGTGTCTCTCCAAGTCCTTCTTTTCATCAAACTAGACACATCCAGTTCCTGCAACCGTTCTTCGTATGTTTTAGCCCCCAGTCCCCTAATCCTCTTGGTTGCTCTTCTCTGCACTCTTTCTAGAGTCTCCACATCTTTTCTACATCGTGGCGACCAAAACTGGATGCAGTATTCTAAGTGTGGCCTTACCAAGGCATTATAAAGTGGCATCAACACTTCACTTGATCTTGATTCTATCCCTGTTTATGCGGCCTAGAACTGTGTTGGCTTTTTTGGCAGCTGCTGCACACGGCTGGCTCCTATTTAAATGGTTGTCCACTAGGACTCCAAGATCCCTTTCAGTTACTACTATTAAGCAAAGTACCACCTATACTGTACCTGTGCATTTCGTTTTTCTTGTCTAAATGTAGAACCTTACTTTTAATGATGTTTTTCATTTAATTTCTCTGCAGTTATGCCTAATATGTGGGGGGATTCAGATTTTATTTTTTAGGATTTTCTGAAAATGTTGGTGTATTTCTTTCCAGTACTCTTGAGTCTGCTGTGGTTTTTTTTTTTAAAAAAAAAAACATGATCACCACATATGAAAAAGTCTTCCTTACTTGCTGTGGAATTTCCAACGTTTATTGTTACTTGATTTGACTTTCTTGGTAATGATTAATTGATCTCAGTGGTGCTTTTTTTTTTCCTTTCAAAAGGCAGTTGAACTGTTTTTTTTTTAATTTGAGGAAGAAGATGTTTTGCTTCTCATCCATGAAGGTTTATGAGTTCTTTATTATTAACTGAGTTATTTAGATTTTAGCTTTAGATTGTTCTTTTATCCTGCCTTTATTACTTTATAAGTCATTCATGTGCCTTCTTTTATACCAATTTCCCCTTAAATTATAACCTGAAATATAGTTTATGGATCCTTCTATAGTTCTTCCCATTGTTGTGCTCGGATGAGCTCTTTGAAGTTTTACATCCATTGTGCCGTTCCATTTTTTTTTTATTTCTTCTATTGCTGTGTCATACTTCCTTGGCAATTTGTATATCCATCCCAATAGATGACCTTGGTAGTTTATAAATATTTTAAATTCTGCCATCTTTCTCAAAATCTCTCCTTTCTCGAGGTCATTTTTTATTCTCCCAGCAATAAGTGAGTACATCAACCATGATCAATTCGTACATTCATCAAAACATTTGTTGCTGTTCCTTCAACCCGTTTCCTGAATCTTGATGTACCTCACGTATTGGCATAAGCAATTAAATCTTTGTTACTATAGTTATTGCTAAAATGAAAGCCATTTGACAATAACCTTAATGTTAAAACTGTCTGTCTTACTCTTGTTTTTTTTTTAAGTGCATATATATGTATATATTTTATCAAAGGCCTTTCAAATTCTTTTCTTCCTTGGTTGACTCATACAGCAAGTACCTATGAAAACAATTGGCTAAGTGAGCTCCTTCTATGATGGATATTCTGCTGTTAGGGGATTTTATTCATTGTATTATCCATGATAGAAAGCCAGCACATTAGTATCAAGTAAAGTTAAGAAAGCCAAGGCTACCTCTCTTTTTCCAATCCTGCAAGTTTTAAAATCTTATTCTCCTTTTTTCTTCCCCCTCCATATAAATCTCTTTAGTGTTCTTTGCAAATCCTGCAAGGTTTTTTTTTCCAAAACTAGAATTGGGGCCATTTGAAATTTAAAAAAAAAAAATCCTTTACTGTCATTTTTTACAGAGAGTCCTTGGCTTAGAACAATTAGTTTAGCAATGAAGTTGCAATGACTCTAGAAACAGTGACTTAATGACTGGTTCTTGCACTTTTGTTCCTCACAGTATCCTCACTGTCCTACATGATCAGAATTCACGTACTTGGAAACTGGCATGTATATGTGACAGTTGCAGCATTCCTGGAATCATGTCATCATCATCGTCATCATCATTATCATCATTTAACGATCCCATAATCCCTTGCGGGGTGGAATCTGGGCAACTGAATGGCGCTAGCAAAGGGTTTTAGTGGCCAGATGCCTTTCCTGTTGCCAATGCGGAGTTTTGTTCATGTGATCCCTCTTTGCAAACTTCCCAACCAGCTTCAGACAGATTTGCTTCATGGCCGCATGCTTCACTTCACAATTGCAGTGATTTCCGTTAACAACTTTGCCCCCCGCCAAAAGGTCATAAAATCAAGTCCAGCTCACTTAACAACCACTGTGCTTAATAACAGTGGCAATGCTGATCCCAACTGTGGTTGTGTTGTGACCCAGGCTTCCTTAGAAAGCAAGAAGCAAAGTCTTAGTCCCAACAAAATCTATTTTATTTACATGACTGTGAATTCCTTTCATTCACAGTCAGCAAGTCTTAGTAAACAGTCTTTCCGAGGAATATTCATCCACACGTACCTTATCTCGCTTGGAGCGCTGACAGATAACTAGTTTCCAAACACAGGGCAAGGCAAAACTTGACACAGAGTCTCTTATAGTCGCAAACAGAACTTTCCAGACCGAATGAACCAATTGTTTCCTGCAAATGCCCTCTCCCGATTCGTTCCTCTTTTGTTTCCTATGGGAAGGGCCAATCCCCTCCAAGGTGTGGCTTTACTCTTAAGTCGACCTTGCTTTCTTAGTTCTTGTCTTCTGGCAGCTCTGCGCATGCACACACTGGGAACAGGCTCCAGCTGTTCTTTTGCCCCATTGATATCCGACTTCGAAGGCAGCTGATAACTATCGGACGGCCCTGGCTCCCTCTTTCTGCCTCCAACGCAGAGCCCTCGCCTCAGACCCCAGGACGACCCATCTTCCTCCCCAGCCTCCTCACTGTCTGACTCTGCTGCCAGCTCCGCCGCCGGCCGGCGAGCCACAACAGGTTGTAAGTCGAGGATTACTTCCTGCGCATAATCTCTGTCCAGCCGATTCCATCGCCTCGCAAAGATGACAGCCATCTGGTGCTTCTGGTGAAGTGATTAAAGCCAACCCTCCTTATCCTTACTTGAAGCTGGCATCTGTGTGACAGCACACTGGCACCCATTCAATCGCCTTCCGCAGCGTTAGCAGAGACAAAACTTTCTTCAGATAATGGGACACCCTAGTGCCGTACGATGATATAAGTGTGAATGAGTCACCGTAATGAGAGAGATGATCCAGTTTGCTCCTTCTTTTGCAGGGTGTACACACAGACACACAGACACACAAACAGGCGGGCATACAAACGCACACCTGAAACGCAGTAGAATCGTTCGGGGTGATTTCCAAGGTGCAGCCAATGGCTGTTTGTGTGCCGAAGACTGGGTGGCTTTTGGTTTGCCAGAACTGCTGCTCTTATTTGTTGTGGTGGTTGCTAGAGTGTAACACTAGGCCGCCATTGATTGTTTCCACAGCTAATCCACGCTAATTGATTTTTATCTGAATCACAGAGCGTGGGCAGCCTCCGCTTGCTCAAGAAACCTCAGCGCACCCTTTGCCACACTGTAATCATGAGCAGAAGAAAGAGATGATGTAACCAAACCGAACCATTATTATAGTTTCACCAGTTTGCATACAAAGGGAAAGGGAACGGTTCTCTTCACACATCTATGCTGGTCGTTCCTGACTCTAAGGGGCAGTGCTCATCTCCGGTTCAAAGCCGAAGAGCCAGCGCTGTCCGAAGACGTGTCCGTGGTCATGTGGCCGGCATGACTAAACACCGAAGGCGCACGGAATGCTGTTCCCTTCCCACCAAAGGTGGTTATTATTTTTCTACTTGCATTTTTACGTGCTTTCGAACTGCTAGATTGGCAGAAGCTGGGGCAAATAATGGGAGTTCACTTTGTTATGCGGCACTAGGGATCCGAACCACCGAACTGCTGATCTTTCTGATCGACAAGCTCAGCGTCTTAGCTACTTAGGAGTCACCGCGTCCCACCAGTTTGCATATAGAGAGCCACAGATCCTAAGTTTTGGCTTATCAGGACGTAACCCCCCTTTCGGGGATATTTCTCCCGGTTAGATCACTGTCCAAATCTGGTTATTTTCTTTTGGGGAAGGGTTTAAGCCAGGAATGGATAACCAAAATGCCCCAAAGGGTTTAGGGTGCAACTGGTCAGTATGGAAATCTCTAAGGAGACACGGCGGCTCGGTGGCTAAGACGCTGATGATCAGAAAGGTTGGCAGTTTGGCGGTTCAAATCCCTTTTACCGTGTAACGGAGTGAGCTCCTGTTACTTGTCCCAGCTTCTGCCAAGCGAACAGTTCGAAAGCCTCCTCCCTCTCGGCAAACCCCGCTCCTTCCTAGCCCTGATGATGTTACCCACTCAGATAATGGAATGTCTGTAAGGAAACAGCCGAGCTCCGAGAGCAGCAAAATTTATTTCCTTTTTTTTTTTTTGATGCTGAGAACACAAGACAGGTTTTCCTCCTGGGAAATATTCTCTGCTCACTTTGATTCAAGGGGCAGGACCTTTTTTTTAGAAAAAAAAATCCAGAAAGAGAAAAAGAGAAACTTAATTGTCACTGCAAGGCAATCAAAACTAACAAATTAACCGAGTCCCACTTCTCCAGATGGGTTTATAGCATTCAAGGGATATTTTCATTGTTGTCAAATTCTGGCAGGCATATGGACGTTAACAGCCTGCAGACAGAAGCGGCGTGATCTGTTCGGCTGAAAAGCAGGGGAGAAGAAGCTGATTTTCTTCCCCCCCCCTTTTTTTTTTTGCCTCTGAGTATCTCGTGTACTATCTCACAACGCCAGGCTGCGTCTTTGTCTCGTCTGGGTCTGCCGCCAGATTCCGAAACGGAACGGTCCCCGGGCCGTCTCTGCAGTGCCTGGTGTCTGCCTGGCATTCTCCTGGCAACCTTTGAGCCAACGCACAAGGGCACCGGCGGTGCTGTGTTGACCATCAATCAATCAGTCAGCCAAGCAGCCAATCCACCATTCCCCAGCGAAGCTTTGTGTGGAAAGAAAGAAGGAACAATCTGGGCTAAACTCACCCAGATTCAGAGTAAAAAAAAAATGCTATCCAATGATAGAGACGGCGACACTGTTTAGTGCAGTGGTTAAAGCGCTGGCCTAGAGACCAGGAGGCCTGAGAGTTCTAGTCCCACTTTAGGCATGAAAGCCGTCAGAGTGATTTTGGATCAATGCCCAGGAGATGGTGAGTTCTAGTCCTGCCTTAGACACCAAAGCCGGCTAAGCAACCAAGGCTGAGTGGCTGAGGGACGGCGGTGGCTCAGGGGCTAAGACGCTGAGCTTGTCGATCAGAAAGGTCAGCAGTTCGGCGGTTCGAATCCCCAGAACCAGATTCACTTAACAACCAGGTTACTAACATATCAACTGCAGTGATTCACTTAACAACCAGGTTACTAACGTATCAACTGCCTTGATTCACTTAAGCGCCAGGTTACTAACACATCAACTGCAGTGATTCACTTAACAACCAGGTTACTAACATATCAACTGCAGTGATTCACTTAACAACCAGGTTACTAACATATCAACTGCAGTGATTCACTTAACAACCAGATTACTAACATATCAACCGCAGTGATTCACTTAACAACCAGGTTACTAATGGTATCAACTGCAGTGATTCACTTAACAACCAGATTACTAACATATCAACTGCAGTGATTCACTTAACAACCAGGTTACTAACGTATCAACTGCAGTGATTCACTTGCTCGAGGACTACCTTTAGCTATGTTATTGTGCTTATAGTCCATATTTATTAGGTTGTAAGTAACTTAGAGTGGCAAACATAACACAATACTCCTTCCTCCTCTTTTTCTTCACAGCAATTACCCTGCAAGGTGATTCACTTAACAACTGTTGCAAGAAAGGTCATAAAATGGGGCAAAGCTCACTTAACAAATGTCTCACTTAACAACAGAAATTTGGGGCTCCATTGTGGTCACAAATCAAGGACGACCTGTACTTTCCCTCCTGTTTGGCTCCACAGTGAGTGGAAAACGTTGAGGAGCGTTTCAGCACAGCTGTCTGTCAGGCCTGGACGCCATCTTGTGCATTGGGCCTTCTGGCCTGCCACATTTAATGCTGTGGGAGAATGGAAGTGGGGATTATATGGAGTAGGGGAGATATAGAGTCAAAATAACATTCCTTTCTCAGAGAGTCAAGGACACTTTCCCCTGCAGCTGCGATGGTGTGACTGGGAGGCATCTCCAGTTTTGGATGGCGCCTGATTGGACCATGTGATGGGCATGTTGTCGGACCCGGAAGCCATCTTTTACACTGGGCCTTCAGGCCTACCACAATTTCTGCTGTGGGAAAATGGGAGGGGGGATTATATGAAGTATGGGAGATATAGAGTCAAAATAACATTCCTTTCTCAGAGAGTCAAGGACGTCTTGCCCTGCAGCTGCGATGAGGCAACTGGGAGGCATCTCCACTTTTGGATGGTGCCTGATTGGACCATGTGATGTTGTCAGCCCCGGAAGCCATCTTTTACACTGGGCCTTCAGGCCTACCACAATTTCTACTGTGGAAAAATGGGAAGGGGGATTATATTGAGTATGAGTGAGATATAGTCAAAATAACATTCCTTTCTCAGAGAGTCAAGGCCATCTTGCCCTGCAGCTGCGATGGTGTGACTGGGAGGCATCTCCAGTTTTGGATGGCGCCTGATTGGACCATGGGATGGACATGTGGGTGCTGGGCGGAGGCTTGGACTTTCGTTTGGGTGGGGAAAACCTGGAAGCTTTCAGATTTGGGTTTTTCCAGATGTACCAATGTGATATCTCTAATAAAATGGAACTTTGAGGAACCTGAAGCCTCGGAGTCTTCTTTCGTTGTGGGTTCTTACTTGGAAGCCTGTCGCTGTCTAGGAAACGCTTCCTTCTTTTCCCATAGGATTATTTCCACGGGCTCCGTGCAGGAACACCGGCAAACCTTCCCCTCCTCTTGGAAGTCGGGAATCCCTTCCCCAAGAAAGCCGTTTAAAACTGTCCCTTATCCCCCACCTTGCGTAATTTATCCCTCCGGACAATTTCCTGGCTTCCCCCTCTGCCAATATTTCATCTCCAAACTGCATTTCTAAATTAAACAAGCACTTCCAATCCAATTTTCGGTTTAATTGGATTTCCCTCCGGTGAGGCAAACGTTTGATTCCCTTCGCTTCTTCAGGTCTTTGAAACAGGCGGCTCGAGGCCGACGTCTCTAACGGACAGGCGCTCAGGAAGAGGCTCACCTTAGAAGTCACTGAAGGTGACCCACCGGATCTCCCCGAGGCATCAGAAAGGAGACGGAATCTGGCCTTCCTGTCCGTTTTGTTCTAGATCACTGAACCGCTGAAGATTTCCCTGCCCGTTTCTGGTCTCCAGAACATCACTGTGATGTCAAGATCAAAGAGGAGAAAGGACAAAATTCGATACTTTCAGCCTTTCCAGGCTGAATCCCTGAAAACAGCTCTGGTGCATTTCGCGATTGTTCAAGGTTAACAGCGACTCTGGAAAAAAAAGTGACTTAGAATCGTTCTTCACATATACAATATAACACAATAGCAGAGTTGGAAGGGACCTTGGAGGTCTTCTAGTCCAACCCCCTGCCTAGGCAGGAAACCCTATACCGTTTCAGACAAATGGCTATCCACATCTTTTTAAAGACTTCCAGTGTTGGGGCATTCACAACTCTTGGAGGCAAGTTGTTCCACTGATTAATTGTTCTAACTGTCAGGAAATTTCTCCTTAGTTCTAGGTTGCTTCTCTCCTTGATTAGTTTCCACCCATTGTTTCTTGTTCTACCCTCAGCTGCCTTGGAGAATAGTTTGACTTTCGCTTCTTTGTGGCAGCCCCTGAGATATTGGAAGACTGCTATCTTGTCTCCCCTAGTCCTTTTTTTCATTAAACTAGACCTACCCAGTTCTGCAACCGTTCTTCGTATGTTTTAGTCTCCTAATTAGTCCCCTAATCCTATTTGTTGCTCTTCTCTGCACTCTTTCCAGAGTCTCCGCATCTTTTCTCCGCATATTCTCCGCATATTTCCGCATCCGCAGGGTCATGTGATCGAAATTCACGCTCTTGGAAACTGGCATGTACTTATGACTGTTGCACTGTCCCGGGGTCCTGTGTTCACCATTTTTAACCTTCCCAGCTGGCTCCCGATAAGCAAAGTCAATGGGGGAAGCCAGATTCATGTAACAACGGCATGGTTCACTTAACAACTTAATGACAGTGGCAAAAAAGGTCGTAAAACGGGGGCAAAACTCTCAGACAGCTGCCTTGCTTATGAATTTACATTTTGGGCTCCGTTGGGGCTGTAAGTTGTGGATTACCTACCCTGTTTTCGCCCCCCCCCCGAAAATAAGACCACCTTGGATAATAAGTCCAATTGGGCTTTTGAGCACATGCGCTAAAATAAGCCCTCCCCTGAAAATGAGCCCTCCCCGAAAATATTCCAACACAGCAGCAGCCATGAGGTGACAATGCTCGCTGCCTCCTGCACCTCAAAAATAATAAGACCTCCCCAAAAATAAGACCAAGTGCTTATTTCGGGGGTCAAAAGAAAATAAGACCCTGTCTTATTTTTGGGGAAACACGGTATGTAGATAAATGCAGCCTTTTATTTGGAGGGGGACGGAATGAATATTCAAATATATGCCCATTAGAAGTAATATTATTGGATTATAAATGGTCTACAAAGGTTCTTTATTTTCTGAACATTTACAGTGGGTATTTTTTCTTTCTTTTCCAACAGGGTTATTGAAAAGATCATTCAAGAGCATCTGGTCAACAATTATATTGTCTAGAGCAGGGGGGGGGGGCTCCAACTTCCAGAATCAATCTGGAATTTGGGAGGAGATTTGAGTGTTTTTTTTTAAAAAAATGGCTGCCAAAATGGACGCTCTTGCAGTAATATTCATTCCCTAGAATTCAATAATCAATATCAATTCAATATGCATTTACCAGAAGTCTACCCATGATATTCTTCTGAAGTTTGCTAGTTAAGGGAATCCATCGGCCTTAAAAGTGTGAGTCCTCCATCACTGGAGGTTTTGAAGAAGAGACTGGGCAGGTGGGATAGGGTCTCCTGCTTGAGCAGGGGGTGGACGAGAATAGTGGTCACCAACTGGTGGTCCGTGAGAAAATTTTGGTGGTCCGCAGAAAAAATGTCTTGCGTTTTTTTTATATTGCATTAAATTAGGGGTCCTCAAACTGCGCCCCCTGGGATACGTGCAATGAACGTTTATATTGCTGCAGAGAGTCTCCCCTTTCGGGATCTTTGTGTGGGGGTCAGAGGGGGGCAGAAATTCTGCCTTGGGGTCTGCTTCAGCCTCCTGGTGGGGTGCTTTGGGCAAAGGCTGGTGGGAAGCACCGCTGGTGGCAAAGAGCCGGAGGGCCTCGTTCCAGTGGGACTGCATCATGGCTTGGAATTGGCTGACCATCTCAGCCCACTGAGCCTCCAGGGGCCGGTCCCTGGTCTTGTACTCCTGCAGGTCTTCCCTCTGCTTGGAAAGTCTATGCTGGTAGTCCTCAGTGAAATACTTCTATTGAGCCTCCTTCTTGGTCCGATCCAATTTTGCCAACTCTTTCTCCTGGTGGCTGCTTAGCTCCAACAACTGCTTCCTGTTGGGGCCCTAAGGAGCCCGGGCGGAGAGGCGAGGAGTGGCTGGGAGTGGCGAATAGACACTGGCAAGGTGCCCCTCAATGTGAGTGACATTGTTGGCCACGCCCACCCAGTCACATGACCACCTTGCCTCACCCACCGAACCAGTCATTAGGCAGATTGCATTAGTGGTCCTCAGGATTTAAAATTATGAATTTAGTGGTCCCCGAGGTCCGAAACGTTGGTGACTCCTGCTCTAAGGAAGAAAGATGGGTGCTCCAGAAGTCCGAAAATCTTTACTTGGAAGTCATTAGGATTTTTTCTTATTTTTCTTCTTCTTCTCTTGCTCCACAATTTCTCTTTCCTTGCATCTTTATTATCTTCCCCTCCCCTGTTCCTCACGAGCTTTTCCATGGGAGCCTGAGAGATCAGTTGCAGAACTGTGAAGGGGAGGATGGCACGTTAATTCCTTCATTTGAATAATTAAACACTTAAAATATTCCTTCCATACTTTTGACGGTGAGCTGCGGATTCATTATTCATACTTAACCCTCACTGTGTAACAAAATACGGGAATTAGGACCATCATTCTGAGCACTTGGAGAGAGAAATGTTCCTTGCCGCACATCCATTTTATTTGTCCTTGGATAATATTCTCTTTTTCTGCTACCCATTTCTCCTCCTTCAGCAAATTACAGCCTCAGAATATTTGACTTTCCTCCTGTGATGAATACCTTCATTTTGAAATACAGGGCTGAAAACTAAGTATAATCTCATAATTGAGTAAAATTCAGGACATGTACGAACATTTGAGCTGCCGGACACTCAGTAGACGGGCACAAGGTAAACTGCGGTCCCCAAGCCACAACGACTGAGTTTAAACAATTTATGCTTTGTTCTTGTCATCCAACAATGGCGAAAAAGAGAGAGAGAGAGAGAGATTTTATGAGAAGCATTATATAAATTTGGAATTCTTTTTTAAAAGATGCCGGAAATGCATCTCTTTTTTTAAAAAGATGGATGGTCTCGGAAAATTATATTTTTTCCCCTCTAAATCTAAATCAAAAATCTAAGTCTAATTCTAAATCTAAATTTAAGTCTAAGTCTAGGGGTACTAGAAATGGTCACAGGCTTTGAGTTATTTGTAAAAAGAATAAAGGCATGTTATTAAGTAAGTAAAGAAACAAATCTGAAACCATTTCCTAGGGTAGAGAGAGGGTCCTAGCTGGAAGGGAACGAATAAGGAGAAGGTCCCAGTCTCTACAGATTCTTGAGCCATTTCTCTGAACTCATAAGAATAGAATAGAATAGAATAGAATAGAATAGAATAGAGTAACAATAGAATAGAATAACAATAGAATGGAATGGAATGGAGTGGAGTGGAATCGAATATAGAATAAAATAGAGAAATGAATAGAATAGAGTAACAGTAGAATAGAATAACAGTAGAATGGAATGGAATGGAATGGAATAGAATAGAATGGAATGGAGTGGAGTGGAATAGAATATAGAATAAAATAGAGAACAGAATAGAATAGAATAGAA
The DNA here is from genome assembly GCF_051295495.1 of Thamnophis sirtalis. Taxonomy (NCBI): domain Eukaryota; kingdom Metazoa; phylum Chordata; class Lepidosauria; order Squamata; family Natricidae; genus Thamnophis; species Thamnophis sirtalis. The sequence continues at coordinate 9,976,600 of NW_028261394.1, forward strand.
TAGAGTAACAGTAGAATAGAATAACAGTAGAATGAAATGGAATGGAATGGAGTGGAGTGGAATAGAATATAGAATAAAATAGAGAATAGAATAGAATAGAGTAACAGTAGAATAGAATAACAGTAGAATGAAATGGAATGGAGTGGAGTGGAACAGAATATAGAATAGAATATAGAATAGAATAGAATATAGAATAGAATAGAATAGAATAGAATAGAGTAACAGTAGAATAGAATAACAGTAGAATGGAATGGAGTGGAATAGAATATAGAATAAAATAGATAATAGAATAGAATAGAACAGAACAGAGTAACAGTAGACTAGAATAACAGTAGAATGGAATGGAATGGAGTGGAGTGGAATAGAATATAGAATAGAATAGAGAATAGAATAGAATAGAATAGAGTAACAGTAAAATGGAATGGAATAGAATAGAATGGAGTGGAGTGGAATAGAATATAGAATAGAATATAGAATAAAATAGAGAATAGAATAGAGTAACAGAAGAATAGAATAACAGTAGAATGGAATGGAATAGAATAACAATTGTTATTGTTTAACTAGGCAAGACTTTTGTGCTGGAAAACCGGAGCTGGTTTTATTTCTTCAGTACCAAAATGGTGTATCCAATAAAGTTTTACTTTTGGGATTTCAAAGCTCCTGAGAGGGATTCCTTACTTTGGGTTCACTAGTCGGATGGTTGACACAGAGGCCCTTCCAGTATCATACGATACGTAATTCTGTTCAACTTTGACCAGGAGAGCAAGGCAGGTGAAAACCAGGTGGTTTGGTAGAGAGATCAATAATGGTCAGACCACAGGAAGGTAGATTGTATGATTCCTCTCTCTTAAACTGGGTAGGTATTTAATCCAATTTAATTTAGTTTCAGGTGACAAAACATTTTCTCCCGGTCTTTTGTTCTGGAATCCAGAGACTGCTTTTCTTCAACGAGTTCTGGAGGACAAAAACAACAAAACTAATTTATATCCGGCATTGAAAGACTGGAACATGCATGATTTCCCCCAGTGCTGCCATTGTTTTCAGCTGGCTGACAAAATTCATGTAAGAGATACCAAAACAATGATGGATATTACCTTGCAGGTGGAAGATGATCCTGGATTACTCAGTGTGTGTATGTGAGGTGGGGCGGGGAAGAGAATTTAGTTTCAGAAAGTCGAATTGAAGGGCAGCCCAGCTTTGACTTAGAACATGGGTCCCCAAACTTTCGGACCTCAGGGACCACTAAATTCATAATTTTAAATCCCGCCGACCACTAATATGATCTCCTTGTCCTGACAAAAAAAGCCTTTTATTAATTGACTGTGAATTCTGCTCATTCACATCCAGCAAAGGGAGGGAGGATTTACAGTCACAGATCTTATCTGTCTTGGAGAGCTGCCAGGCCGATATCTGCAAAACTTGGCCAGGAGTCTCGGAGAGTCACGAACCAATGAAGCGAACTAATTGTCTCCTGCAAACTCCCCTCCCTCTTTTACTTCCTCTGAGAGGGGCCATTCATTGTCCACCTGTGGCCTTACTCCCAAGTCAACCCCTGTTCTTTAGCTGTTCCCTTTGTTTGGCAACTCTGCGCATGCGCACAGGCTCCAGCTGTTCTTCTGCCTCACTGCTGTCTGACTCCGAAGGCAGCTGATAACTGGCATACGGCTCTGGTCCCCGCTCTGCCTCTGACACAGAGCCCTCATCAGAGCCAACCCCAGACTCCAGGACTGGCCCATCTTCCTCCCCAACCTCCTCACTGTCCGAATCTGGCAGGCCACAATAAAATCAGGACAAATCTGATCATTTGTTTGGGCTCATCCCCCACCTTTTGGGGAGGGTCACTCCTAGCTGGCATTCAAACTACCAGGGCTATTTAGCATGGAGGGAGGGAGAGAGAGTGGGGGAGGAGAGAGAGAGAGAGGGAGGGAGGGAGAGAGGGAGAGAGAGATGAAATCTCTATGCTTTTGTTCTACTGCTTCCTCCAACCCTCCCCATATTTCGGCCCCTGTGCTTTTCCTCCAAGAACGCAGTTTGCAACTCCAGTTATCACCCTGGAGACCAGCTAAACAATCTCTCAGAGTTAATTCAACTGATATTCTGCAGATTGACTGGATGCTAAGCAAGGGAAGAAGGGGGAAGGGGGAAAAATCTGTTTTGTGTGTTTGTGGATATGTATGAAGGCTGAATTCTTCAGGGTTTCTCCTGCTTTTCCATTTATTTGCAAGGCTCTAAGAAAAAAGCAAAAAAAAAAAATCCCCCCCACAAGATTGTACGCAGTTTAATGCGGGGAATTCTGCTTTTTTTAAAAAAAAATTATATTCGAGTTCATTTTATTAACAAAAGGCCTCTGAGACTTTTCCGCTCTTTGTTCGGGGGAGAACAGATATCCTGAAAGAATCAAGAAAGCTCAGAAGTCTTTTATTAAGTTGTAATTTTTTTGGGGGGGAGGGAATCGCTATAGCAGTGTTTTTTTCAACCGTAGCAATTTGAAGAGGTGTGGACAAGAGCTAAATAGCTTGGAACAGATCTGTACTAAAGGTGAAGGTTCCCCTCCCACATATATGCTACTCGTTCCTGACTCTAGAGGGCGGTGCTCATCTCTGTTTCAAAGCCGAAGAGCCAGTCTTGTCCGAAAACGTCTCCGTGGTCATGTGGCTGGCATGACTAAATGCCGAAGGCGCACGGAAGGCGGTTACCTTTCCACCAAAGGTGGTTCCTAGTTTTCTACTTGCATTTTTTACGTGCTTTCGAACTGCTAGGTTGGCAGAAGTCAGGACAAATAACGTGAGCTTGCTCCGTTACACAGTGCTAGGGATTCGAACCGCCAACCTGCCGACCTTTCGGATTGACAAGGTGGTTCCTAGTTTTCTACTTGCATTTTTTACGTGCTTTCGAACTGCTAGGTTGGCAGAAGTCAGGACAAATAACGTGAGCTTGCTCCGTTACACAGTGCTAGGGATTCGAACCGCCAACTTGCCGACCTTTCGGATTGACAAGGTGGTTCCTAGTTTTCTACTTGCATTTTTTACGTGCTTTCGAACTGCTAGGTTGGCAGAAGCTCTGTTAATGCGGCGCTAGGGATTTGAAACGCCGAACTGCTGATCTTTCTGATTGGCAAGCTCAGCATCTTAGCCACTGAGCCGCCGTATCCCTAAGATCTGTACTAGTCCCCCCTTTATTTCATTGTCAGTAAAACATAAATTTAACACAAAGTAGTTTGTCGTGAAAGCGACTGCCTGCGAAGGCTCCTGGATTGGGGCTGAAAGGCGAAAGGGATGCAGTAGGCTCCGTCCCATAATTGGGTAGCCCTGATAGAAAAAAACACTTAATCTCTCCCCTGGTACAGCTGACAAAATGAGGAGAACCTGTGGCTTAGAGGTTAATACATCTACCCTAATATACAAGCAGCCCAAGTTCAAATCCCAGAAGGGTATGCCTAGCTGATGAGAGCTAAGTAGCTTGAAATAGATCTTTACTAGTCTCCCGTTTATTTCTTTGTCGGTAAACATCAACTCATCAGAATGAGGCGATTTGATTCTTTATAACGAATGCCCAGGTAGGAATTATTATTTCTGGATTTGATCCTGAAACAGCCATTCGTTTCCCCAGGAATGCCCAGAAACCTGGAATGTGAACTCAATATTGAAATATAGATGTTTTGGAATAGTGATTGCAGTTGGAACGCAGAGCGTCTCTGGAGAACGAATATTCCATCTATAGCCCATTACACTTCACTCAGCTTTCAGTTCAGCTCATAATTATGGTGCCTTAATTGATTGCCCCATTCTTCTTGCTACAACAGAACTCTGCTGCCTGGACTGAAATATAGAAGTAATTTATCCCAGTGCCTTTTAAGTTGGCTGTAAGAACAGGATAACGCCAAGGAGTTCATGCTGGATGCTTTTACTTTGATCCTCGTAAAATTTCAGAGTGGGGAGGTGGGATAACTGCTTGGTAACTATTCTGCTTCCTTTCTGGATGGAACTGCCAAGCCAACCTCAATAAGAAGAAATTGCTAAGGATCCCGAGCGGTGATCTTATCAGTCTGTTGCAACAATCTCAACGAGTCATTTTGTGCTTTAGCCTCTTGTGATCCATTTTGACAGATCTCAAGACTCGATTTTCCCCAAACCACAGCAGGGAAAATGTAAACCCTCTTCTACCCATTCTCAGACATGCAATCTTTTTGCATTTTTTGGTGGTGATTGTGGGGGAAGTCGTTCCTAACTCTAGGGGGACAGTGCTCATCTCCCTTTCAAAGCCGAAGAGCCAGTGCTGTCCGAAGATGTCTCTGTGGTCATGTGGCTGGCAAGATTAAATGCCGAAGGCACATGGAACACTGTTACCTTCCCACCAAAGGTGGTTCCTCTTTTTCTACTTGCATTTTTTTACGTGCTTTTGAACTGCTAGGTTGGCAGAAGCTGGGACAAGTCACGGGAGCTCTCTCTGTTACACAGTGCTAGGGATTTGAACCGCCAAACTGCCGACCTTTCTGATCAACAAGCTCAGCATCTTAGCCACTGAGCCACCGTGCCCCTTTAAGGAGGAGTACCATTTTGCAAAAGGAAAGTTCTAGAGGCTGAGCAAAAAGATTAAAATTTAAGAGAGAAGAAAGAAGGAGGAAGGGAGGGAGGGAGGGAGGGAGGAAGGAAGGAAGGAAGGAAGGAAGGAAGGAAGGAAGGAAGGAAGGAGGAGGAAGGAAGGAATCTAACCGCACCTGTTGAGTTTGGCTATTAGAGATGGTTTGGTTGGGATGCTAAAAAAAATCATTAATAGTCACTATTGCCAGGAAGTTCTTTCTGGATAATTACACAGTTTGTCAATCAAATAATAACTACTTTTTTATTCTTTTCTTGTGCTAATTCAGCATGGCAACCTAAAGTTAATTTAGCAAGTTAAATCCTGATTTTCAAAACTTACCCCAATGCCTGGATTCACATACAGTAGCTTACTATCTGAATCAACTTTGCTCAGACAACCTGTAAGGTAGACTTCAATCCCCACAAAATGTTCAGAATTTTGGGTGTTGTAGTCCTTACACTAGAATAGAATAGAATAACAGTTGGATGGGACCTTGGAGGTCTTCTAGTCCAATCCCCCGCTTAGGCAGGAAACTCTACACCAGTTCAGACAAATGGTTGTCCAACCTCTTCTTCTTAAAAACTTCCAGTGTTGGAGCATTCACAACATCTGGAGTCAGGTTGTTTCACTGATTAATTGTTCTGTCAGGAAATTCCTCCTTAATTCTAAGTTGCTTCTCTCCTTGATTAGTTTCCATCCATTGCTTCTTGTTCTACCTTCAGGTGCTTTGGAGAATAGTTTGACTCCCTCTTCTTTGTAGCAGCCCCTGAGATATTGGAACACTGCTGCTATCATGTCTCCCCTAGTCTTTCTTTTCATTAAACTAGACACATCCAGTTCCTGCAACCATTCTTCATATGTTTTAGCCTCCAGTCCCCTAATCCTCTTTGTTGCTCTTCTCTGCACTCTTTCTAGAAGCTCAGCATCTTTTTTACATCGTGGCGACCAAAACTGGATGCCGGATTCCAAGTGTGGCCTTACCAAGGCCTTATAAAGTGGTATTAACCCTTCATGTGATCTTGAGTCTATCCCTCTGTTTATGCAGCCTAGCACTGTGTTGGCTTTTTTGGCAGCTGCTGCACACAGCTGGCTCCTATTTAAAAGGTTGTCCACTAGGACTCCAAGATGTCCACAGTTTGGAAAAGTAAACCAACCACTACAATGAAGTGTTTTCAACAGATGGTGAGGAAAATGCTGGCTGAGGAATTCTGGGAGTTGACATCCACATATCTCAAAGTTGCCAAGATTGAGAAATGCTGAGGTGGAGGAAGACATGTTGGAATGATGTCTTAAATTAATGCACAAACACCCACTCGTTACCTTTACATTTTGTCTGTACTAGGACTACATACAAACCTAGTTGTAAAACACTACTGTAACGCTCGCTACATGGGGCTGCCCTTGAAGAGCACCCGGAGGCTTCAACTGGTTCAGAATGCGGCTGCGTGGGTTATCATGGGGGCACCTAGGTGCTCCCATGTTACACCCCTTTTAGGCGGCCTTCACTGGTTGACAGTTGTCTTCCAGGTGTGATTCAAGGTACTAATTATGACCTTTAAAGCACTCCATGGCTTAGGCCCAGGATACCCGCGAGACCACCTACTGCCACCGGTAGCCTCCCACCGTCCAGTGCCTCCTCAGAGTTGGCCTCCTCAGGGTGCCGTCGGCCAGACAGTGTCAGCTAGTGACCCCCAGGGGGGAGAGCCTTCTCTGTGGGAGCGCCTTCCCTCTGGAATGAGCTGCCCCCGGAGCTTCGTATAATCCCCGACCTCTGGTCCTTCTGACGCGCGCTAAAAAGTTGGCTTTTCCAGCAAGCTGGCCTGGCCTGAACAAAGCAAAATAAATTATTGATCATTGTTAATTTTAATTGATTTTTTTTAAAAAAATGTCATTGTTAATTCTAATTGGGTTTGTTTGAGATATTCTATTTAATTCTTTTTAACTTTTGTAATATGTGTTTTTTTTAAAATGTTGTATGCCACCCTGAGTCCTTGGGAGAAGGGCGGCATATAAATCTAATAAACCTTAACCTAAACCTAAAACATGCTAGATCAGGCTAAAACGGGTTGGTTAGTTTATGACTTGCATCTACTGGAAACCTGACCATTGTCTCAGCATGTTTTGTGAACCAGGCCAATTATGAAGTCATTCGATTGTAAATACAAGAAAGAATATTTGTAGCTCAGGGTTGAACTCATACTGATGAGGTTACCTAGTTTGGTAACGAAACATCTGCCAGAAAACAAGAAAGGTGTTTGTTTGTTTTTAAAAAAACCTGGCTTTAAAGTGTTATGGGAACCTTGATATCTTATCTCCTCTTTTAGCCACACAATTAACACTATGAGATTTGATTGACAGAAATGCTATATTCACCAGGGACTTGCTCAGTCTGGATTCAGAAGGAACCCACTTTTGGTTGAAGCAAACAGGGAATATTTATTTGCATGTCAGGCCAGGAAAAACCCAATCCAGAGGTTAACTCTGATCAAACTTTCCTTTTTTAAAAAACAACTGGTTAAGCATGTCTCAATCTTCCCTTTGACTGGTGGGAAGGGGGCTTCCCACCCCCCCTGGTTCTAAGGATCATTATCCCATTCCTGCTTCTCCTTCCAGTTTTTGTCATAGATCCAACACCTCCCCTCCCCTCCCCTCACCCCCACTCCTCCCCGTTGGACGGTTTAAAGGTGCAAGAAAGTCACTCGGAAGGAGACTAGAGGCGGCTCCCCTGCCCCACTCCCCACCTGCTCCCCCTCCCCACCTGCTCCCCCCCCCCCCGTCAGATTGCCTCTGGCTCTTACTCCCTTCTCTGCTGGTCTCCTTCTCCATCAGCGGGACATGTGCGCACACGTGTCTGTCTCTCTCTCTCTCTCTCTCTCTGTATGTGTGTGTGTGTGTGTGTGTGTGCGCTTTAGTTTGGGGAGGGGGGAGCAGAAGAAGAGACCCACGCTCTGTTCCCGACTCCCATGCCGTTTTTTTTAGGGAAGCTGCAGCAGCCCAAGTCTCCGCCCCTCCTCTTTGCAGGGAGGGAGGGGGGCGCGTCTCCTAGCGAGAGAGTTTTCCCCGCTGGAGAACTTGGCCAGCGCTCTGGCGGAGAGGGGTGTGGGGCAGTGATGGTGGCGCCAGCGGAGGAGGACGAGGAGTGAGGACCCTAAAGGGAGAAGGAAGGGAGAAGGGGCTTGACTCTTTCCCCCCTCTCCTCGCCCCCCCCCATCCGATTTCACTCTGCAAAAAAAAAACCCTCCAGCCCATTCCTTTCTGTCTCCTACCTCCTACCCTTCTCTCCCTCTCCCTTCTCCGTCTCGCGTGGGTCTTTTGATCCCCCACCCCATCCCCCGGTCTGTTTTCCTACGGCGTGAGTCCTCCACCCCACCCCAGTTGCCCCCTCCCCCCACCTTGACTCTTCTGGCCGCTCCAGCTCCTCCCTCCCCCCCCCCCCCATCCTTCTTTTGGCCACTCATTCACTCTCTGGGTGCCTCTCCACACTCTACAAGTGCCGCCGCTCACACTTCCCCTCCCCAGCTTTGGAAGCTGTGAGAAGGTGGGAAGAGGCGAGGAGAGAGGGGGGGTCTGGCGGGAGGGGGGAGGAGGAAGAGGAGGAGGGGGTACCCCGCCCCCCAGCCCCGCATGCTCGGCAGAGGCGGCCCTGCTAGGCTGCGCGGGAGCTGTCCGCGGTGCTGAAAACCCCCCGGCGGTGTCCGCGGTGCTGAAAGGCAGCCTTCGCGACTAACTGCGGGGAAGAAGAGCGAGCGGAAGAGCGCACCAACGGGGCCTGCCCAAGAGAGACCCCCTTTATGTACAATCCTTGGCGCAGCGCCGGAGCGTCGGGAGCCTCGAATTGCGGCGGCGGCGGCAGCGGCGGCGGCAGGGAAGGCAACCTCAGGTGTCCTGGCGGCGCGCTGCGAAGGATGAAGGGCTTCCTCCGCTTGGTTTTGGGCTACTTGGCGGCAGAGCTTCTCCCCCCTCTCCTGTGTCGGGCGCAGGAGAAAGTCGGGCAACACCTGGGCAGCATCGTGATGCTGTTCGATTCCGGCGGGAACCACAGCCGGGCGGGCGAGCCGCCACCCGCCGACGCCTCGGAGCCGCCCCCCAGCCCGGAGGCATGCCGGGGCTACTTCGATGTGATGGGCCAGTGGGACGAGGCTTTCAACTGCAGCGTCCGCGGCTACCCGTTCTGCTGTGGCACGTGCGGCTTCCGCTTCTGCTGCCAGGATCAGAAGAGGCGGTTGGACCAGGACGTCTGCACTAACTACATCAAGCCCCCCTGGCTGAACGGGCGCAAGATGACCAACCGGCCCATGGATCCGTCCCATGACCCCACCCGCGACAAGACCAACCTCATCGTCTACATCATCTGCGGGGTGGTTGCTGTTATGGTTTTGGTGGGCATCTTCACCAAACTGGGGCTGGAGAAAGCACACCGGCCCCAGCGGGAACACATGTCCAGGTGAGCTGAGCTCCTTCCCTCCTCCCTCCTCTCTGGGAGCATCCCCTCCCCAGCCCACTCCACCTCCTCCCACCCCGATGCCATATGATGCCATATGCCACCCGCCGCAGGCCTGTTCTGCTGTTTTAGCCTTGGGGGAGGGAGGGGGGGAAATCCCAGCCACCATGGGGTGAGCATCTTCTTGGAGTGTGTGTTTGTGTGTGTGTGTGTGTGTGTGTGTGTGTGGTGGGGAAATCGGAGCATGTCCCCTCCTTCAGTTTTGGAAAGCTTCCATGGAGCCTTGGAAAAGAGGGCTGGGGAGGGGGCTCTGCAGGGGCAGTCAACCCACACCTCTTGTGCAACAGGGGCCCAAGAGCCCCCCCCCTCAAGAGTGAAGAGGACAGGAAAGGAGTCCCATGCGCAGCTATGCACTTGCAGATGTTGGAGAAGGCGCAAGAATGGAAACCATTATGGATGTTGGTGTTAATGTAGCCAGAATCGCAGCAGGATTTCCCCCCATTGCATCTGTTAGAACTCGGATGGAGGTGTATTGGGGGGGGGGGACAAATCAAGAGTGTACCTATCCACCAACACATACATGCACTCACACGTGTCTGCATGCACACACCCCTTTATCATCTTGCTACTTTGCCTCAAAAAAAGTGTGTGTGTGTGTGGTTCTTTCCTGTTAATTCCCAGCCATCTCTCCTTCCCATCCAGAGCTTGTAGAAATCAGAGATATACCCTAACATGGAACCCATTAGATCAGTGTTTCTCAACCTTGGCGACTTTAAGTCCTGTGCACAGCTGGGGGATTCTGGGAGTTGAATTCCACAGGACTTAAAGTCGCCAAGGTTGACTTTAGATAAACTAGCCATACCATTACAGGCAGTCCAAATACAACTCAAGAAACCCACCCCTGGAGGTATAAACTTGCACACCAGCTTAGTCCCCACTGTAGAAGATAGCAATGCTTGATGGCACCATAACATCACACACACACAGACAGACAGTCAGACACATTCTGCAGTGGGATGAGAACAGACAACTGGGCGAAAAGCAGTGTGTGGATGCATTTGTGCTGCATGGATGTATTTCAGAGCTATACCCATTGAGCAATGGCTGGCTTAGCTCAAACCTACGCTCCCTTCTCTTCGTCAAACAATGTTGCTGGGTTTTGAGCTGTTTGCACGTCCAATCCCTTCAGGGCTCGAGGACCGGGCTGTTTTTGGCCTTCTTGAAATTCCACCCGTCGCCTCCTCACCAAATTTCTCTCCCGCCTAACCCACCACCATGATGGCAACAGGAGGGACTCAAAAGTCGCGATTCATTTGTCAAGTTATGGGGGTCTGTCTGATTCATTATGCTAATCCCCGACACATGAAAGCAAAACAGATGGGGAGAGACATTTTGTAGATCAAATAAAAACAATTAAAAGCAAAAAAGGAGGAGGAGGAGGAGGACGAGGACGAGAGAGAGAAGCAAAGCAAATCGTTTCGTTGGAGGGATAAGAAGCCTGGGGTGTTTTGTGGTGAATGTCCCCATTGACCATTGGGTTGGGTAATGGGGGTGAGAGCTGTAGCCTATAATCAGGTGCCTTTTCCATCAGATGGAGATCAGCTTATGGAAGAAGTTCTCAAGAGGAACAATGGTACCACCAGAAATTTATTTTCTTTAATGGGTGCAGCTAAAATGAGCAATGGCCAGTTGAGGTTCTTCATCTTCAATCCATCTCCGTTGTCTCTCTGTCTGCCTTTCTTCTTCTTCTTCTTCTTCTTCTTCTTCTTCTTCTTCTTCTTCTTCTTCTTCTTCTTCTTCTTCTTCTTCTTCTTCTTCTTCTTCTTCTTCTTCTTCTTCTCCTTCTCCTTCTCCTTCTCCTTCTCCTTCTCCTTCTCCTTTTTCTTCTCCTCCATTTCCCTAAACACCTGGAGTACCTTTCCAGCCCAGGATCTTGCTGCTTGCTATGTGATTAACAGCTTCCCCCTGCATTCAGGCACCCAAAATAGTTCTCAGAATGCATCACCCATTCCTTTCACTAGCAATTATTTGCTATTTATACACTGGCTGATGGGCGATCATTTTTTTACTACCAAGAAGAAAGTCGAGTGCAGGCATTTGCTAGGGGCCCAAAAGCTCCTGTGATCTTCTTTAAGGTTCACTAACGGGGTGGGGGAGAGTGAGTGAGTGAGTGAGAGAAAGAGAGGGGGGGACTCTTCCTCCTGTTGAAGGCGAGGAATCTAATCCGCTCAATCCAGGCCAAGAAAGTTCCAAGGATGCCTTTCCTTCCTTCTGCTTTTTTGAAAAGATTGGAAAAGATCCTTCCTCCCCCCCTCCCCATTCAGATCTCTGTAGTCTCTATATTACATCAGTCCAAGGTATAATGGATGGCACCCAAGTCACCGTCCCATGTTATTGGCTGAAAGGTGAAAGAATTGGAACCGATGTGTTTACACACTTCCTGCAGTAAATCTGAATTTCGGTGCAGTGAAAGAAGGCTCCAGTTTTGAGCACTTGCTTGCTGCTCGGAGGAACCTTCTGCTTACTTCTCCCTTTTCAGAAGGGAGCCGTGCTGTCTTTGCGACGGAACCTTTCCTAAAAACCCAACTTCTCCAAGAGGAGAAAAAAACAGAACGAACTTCCATTTTTCTTTCTCATTCGTCATTGTAAGGCACGATTTGCCTATATATCCACTGCCGGTTGTTTCCAAAATCTTACTTTCCTTTTGAGATGAATGGACTTGGGTTTGGGTGCTCCTGCATACAAATCCTTATGGAGGACTAAAGGAATGGATGGAGGCTACGGTGGCCCAAACAGGACACCTTAAACCAGAGAGAAGCCATGGGAAGCTTTGTAGGGTCTCTGTTTTATGATAACTACACTATCATCTTGGGATCAACCAGGTAGAGTACATTATAAGCAGTGTCTGTAGAGTTTCTCAGTCCTCCAGGTCCCGATGATGCTTTTTTCCCCCCCAAGAGGCAACTGGATTTTTTCTTGTTTTTCTTTGAAGACATTTTGCTTCTCATCCAAGAAGCTTCTTCCGCTCTGACTGGATAGTTGGGAATGGAAGGATATATATTCCTTGCAGACAGAGCTGCTCATTTGCATCCTTTTAGAGGGTCGTTGAAGCACTTGGAGTTTTACCTGTGTCTTCAGGGTCACCTGAGTTAGTGCTCCTGGTTCCTGCAGTCTGCAATTTCCCCTCTGGGAATCCATTCCTACTCCCACACCATTCCATGGGGGTGCATCCCAAATTGTATAGCTAAAAGTCTGTAGAGATTCTCTGTCATCCAGGTCATGGTTGTCCCAAAGGTGCTTCCCCCCCCCAAAAAAAGGCAACCTTGCTTTCTTGTTTTTCTTTGAAGACATTTTGCTTTTCATCCAAGAAGCTTCTTCAGCTCTGACTGGATGGTGGGGAACGGAAGGATTTTTATAAGCAACAATGAACTGGTTCTCAACAAAATATCTTGAAGACTATACAGAAGTCAGGAATTTCTTCAGATGCTCCAAAATGTATTTCACTCCTAATTTTTTTCCCTGTATCCCAATCTCTCCTTATTCCAAGCTCACATCCTTCAGGTGTGCATAGAGAGGAGATCAGTTGGATTTTGCTCTATTTGAATCCGAGTTTCCAGAGTTGCCAGAAATCTGACAGCAGATCTTGACTGGCCTTTGACCCACCCTTTCCTGAAAACTCCTTCTTACCAGGTGACTGGCCATGTGTAATGGAGACGGTCTCACCTCTGATTTCCGGAGTCGTTCCTAAGGGTACAAAAATGGATTTTGTGAATGGGGGCATCTCTTCACACCTGAAGGGCAGAGTTGTGAGCAAGACTAGATCCCACATTCCATCTCAACGCTGTCCAGTTAAATAATCCACAGCTCAAGGTGTTGAGAAGATGATATTGACCAAGATAGTATAAGATCTCATGCCATTTGCAAGGGTTTTGACTAGAAGACCTCCAAGGTCCCTTCTGTTTACTTCTCCGTTTACAGAGCCGAGGTGGCACAGTGGTTAGGGTGCAGTACTGCAGGCCACTTCAGCTGACTGTTATCTGCAGTTCGGCGGTTCTAATCTCACCGGCTCAAGGTTGACTCAGCCTTCCATCCTTCCGAGGTGGGTGAAATGAGGACCCAGACTGTGGGGGCGATATGCTGACTCTGTAAACCGCTTAGAGAGGGCTGAAAGCCCTATGAAGCGGTATATAAGTCTAACTGCTATTGCTATTGCTATTCCAACCGTATTATTCTATGTTCTAAAATGGACAAACCAGAACAGGACAGGACAACAGAATTGGAAGGGACCTTGGAGATCCCTTCCAACTCTATTATTCTGGTTTGTTGTTGCAGAAGCAGATGTTGGGGTCCTTGCTAGATGACCAAAGCAGAACTTATTGAAACCATCATCTTACAGTTCCTTGGTCTCTCTAACAGCCAGACATCCTTCCATGACAGTTTCACATTCTCACAGTATCCAAAACTGTTACAAGGCTGCATCATTCATGTAACCGATGTTATCTGATTACCGAATGAATCCTTTTTCTGGGTTGCCACTACAGATGTGCAAAATGCATCCTAACATCACCCAATGAAAAAGGGGTTAAGCCTCTTTCTCTCAATAAATGCGTACCTTGTGTGTGTGTGTGTACGTTTGCATGTGTGGACATGTGTTTGTTTCTAGCCTCATCAAGATTAATGCATACCAAGCCCTTGCATGGAGAAAAAAATATATATCAAGGCGTTAATCTGACCTGGTTAAGCTGTTAAGTGAACACAGTTGAAAGATAATCATTTTAGGCTGAAAAAGGGCAATTTGTACCACTCTGTCTGCCTTTTAAAATTTATTTATTGAAGTTATTTAACAGCTTTTGCATTGATCCAAGCTGAAGTGCCTTTGTGGTGTTAAACACATTGTAGAGAGGTGTTGCATGGCATTTACCTGAAACAAATCATTTCCATTTTCCAGTTTGCTTATTTTAATGCAAGTATAGGTTTTTTTAAAAATGGCTGCAAGAAATTAGGCGTTTGATTCCCCACTTGAGGCCTGCCTCCATCCAAGTTAGCTTTCTAAACCCAAAGACCTAGAAAGCTAGAACTGTTGGTATTTTGGAAAGACATGGAAACCAGATCTTTAGGAGAACGTATGGAGATAGAATAGGTTAATTATTCCGTGGACATGTGACGTTCTGGAGCAAGAGTTGAGATCATTGGCATTTGTTTCTTCTTGTTTTCTGCTATATATGGCTTATTTTTTTACTATAATTAGCCCATTGGGGGTTTGTGGTTTATTCTATTTGGTGTGGTGCAGTGGTGGGATTCAAATTTTTTATCTACCATTTTTGTGGATGTGACTTGTTGGGCGTGGCTTGGTGGGTGCGGCAGGGGAAGGATACTTCAAAATCCCCATTCCCTCCCCACTACAGGGGAAGGATACTGCATAATCTCCATTCCCTCCCCACTCCAGGGGAAGGATACTGCACAATCTCCATTCCCTCCCCACTCCAGGGAAAGGATACTGCAAAATCCCCATTTCCTCCCCACTCCAGGGGAAGGATACTGCAAAATCCCCATTCTCTCCCCACTCCAGGGAAAGGATACTGCAAAATCCCCATTCCCTCCCCACTCCAGGGGAAGAATACTGCACAATCTCCATTCCCTCCCCACTCCAGGGGAAGGATACTGCAAAATCTCCATTTCCTCCCCACTCCAGGGGAAGGATACTGCAAAATCCACATTCCTCCTCACTCCAGGGAAAGGATACTGCATAATCTCCATTCCCTCCCCACCTCACTAACCTGCTTTCCAGCTCCGTTCTCCTGTGCAGGGCAACAAAAGAAGACCCAGCCGATCACCTGGGACCTGGGAGGCAGCAAATACATTTGGGGGGGGGGGTCAGCCAGAGGTGGCATTTTCCGGTTCTCCAAACTACTCAAAATTCCCACTACCGGTTCACCAGAACCAGTTATAATCGGCTGAATACCACCTCTGATGTGATGGCTGGGCATTTGTCTAGAACCTTGGTGAATTCTTGTTCACGAAACCGGTTGGGTAACACTTGTCACTCTCAATGAACTACGTCAAGGAA